>NW_008795938.1:3753220-3795034 GCF_000699145.1 Aptenodytes forsteri
GGCAGGAAGGGCGAAGGGAGCGCAGCGCTGCCACAGAAAGGGGCAGCTTAAGTTTAAAGTAATCTTAAAACAAAACGAAGAAGAGAGGGAGAGGTGATGGGAAAGGGTTAGTTGTAGGTGCCAGGAGGGTTTGGGAGTGAAGGAAGTGCCAGGATGCCAGTCCTGCCAAGACAGCTGTCCTGGCTGTGTGCAGCAGCGGTGCCCTGCGTGCCTGGGGAAGGGGAGCTTTAAAACCAGAGGTAGTTTCACACCTCAAAGAAGGGATCGGGTTTAAACGGCACTCTGGTGAGCAAGTACAAATTTTGCCTATGGATGCAGCAGCAGAATTGCTTTAAAGCTGAGTGAAAACAAGCGGCTGCCCCAGCTCCGTGCTCCATCCCTCCCTGGTGCTGGCAGCAATGCTTGCACAGCCTCCAGGCGAGGAGGAGGTGGCAGAAAACAGGTCTGGGGCTCTCCTGGGCAAATTTGCAGGAGGTCTACCTCAGCCCATGGCTTGTGAGTGCTGTCCCCAGGGTAAGGACAGGGCAGTGAAGGCGAAGGGAAAGCAGAGCTGCCACAGAAAGGGGCAGCTTAACCTTGGTTTAAAGTAATCTTAAAACCACATCATGAAATCCAGCTTGTGTGAATTTGGCCTGTCTGTGTCTTGGGTTTTCATCTGTAAAATAGGGGTTAATGGCCTTTCCCTGCATGGTGGGGGAAATGGCAAGGATGAATGTACGGGAACTGCTGTGACTGTGGGTCCTGTGGGGACCTTGGAGAAAATGAGAATTGGAGGAGCCCTGGTGCAAGGAGCGGGGTACTCTGC
The DNA here is from genome assembly GCF_000699145.1 of Aptenodytes forsteri. NCBI lineage: Eukaryota > Metazoa > Chordata > Aves > Sphenisciformes > Spheniscidae > Aptenodytes > Aptenodytes forsteri. The sequence goes on from NW_008795938.1 coordinate 3,754,026, forward strand.
ACCTAATTACAGGATGTCCTTCAAGACAAATAATTCTGTTTCTAATGTGAACTCTGCACTCTTCTCCTCCTTAAGACAACTAGGATCGTTGCCAGAAGGAAAGAAAGTAGCATTTATTTGGCACATTTTTCCTTTTTCCTCTCCAGAAAAATTTCCCTCTAAGTGACATGACACCTCCAGAAATGAATACTGCTACAGTGTCAGGTCTTTTAATTTTAAATAAATGAAGCTTGAGAGCACTGGCAAGTGCCATTGGGTGAGAACAGCTGAATTTTCTGTCCCTGAGCTACCAGCTCAATTATCTTCTGCTTTTCCTTACTACCACGAATGACAGTGCTGAGGAGTTCAGCATCACTGAAAGATCGTAGAAAACCTGTGACAGCAGGAAAAGTTTTTAGTTGAGGATGATCAAAACTAGCTTCTAACAGCCCAGCTGGGAACCGTGTAGCGTTGTTTTAAGGCATTGTTTAAGTTGGGATTTGCAGGAGGCGATTATTGCATGCTGGCAAGAGGATAAAGCAGCTCTGAGACGTTTGCAAGATGTATTTCTGTGGTTTTCCTTAGGTGCCGGATCCCGTTTGGAGTCCGTGGGAGAAGACGATGAGCTGACAGTGGAAAACGGTGAATCGAGTTACGAAATAGCAGTGAAATATTCCCGGGGTGGAAGAAAGCACTCGCTGCCTCAGCAGCTGGAATCGGCAGGAGCCAGGCAGGTGGGTGGACAGGCAGGGCTGGCTCTGAGCACCTCGCTGTGCTCGGTCCTTCGAGATTTGTCTGGAGCTCGTAGAAGCGAGGGTAGTGAAACAAGGCCACGTAGGTACATCATGGGGACTGAAACCAGGGCTGGACACCAAAATGGGATGCGTTGGCCACCTATGAAGAACTTCTTTACTCTGAGGATGGTGAAGGGGGGTACTTCTTGCTATGGCCAGGAGGTCCTAAGGCTGATCTTATGAGTTGCAGCTCTAGAGATCTGAGGACTTAAACAAAAAAAATCCTGCTTCTCTTTATTTTAATGACTTGATGATGTAGGCTTTTTTCCTTCTTCCTTTTTTTTTTTTTTTTTTAGCAGATAAGGACTTTAGTATATCATGAGGCTACCCTTAATCTTTTTAATTTAAATTATGACTGGTACATTACAAAATGTTCTTAGTGTGCGAAATGCGGGAAAATTACTGTGGCAAGATTCACTTTGACTGTAATGAGCTAGGATTTCATCCCTTGAACATTTTTCTGAATATATCTGTAAGATCCCCCCCTCCCTCTTCCCCAACACATGCAATTTTCCCAGTATGACAACCCAGTGCCTGTGCCAAGCAATCAGAGTGACGTACCTTGTTTGCTGATGTTTGTTAGGACTACCATATCGTGAAGAAATCCACCCGTTCCTTCAGTGCCGCACAAGTGGAATCTCCATGGAGACTGACCCAGCCCTCCATCATTTCCAACATCGTCCTGATGAAAGGGCAAGGCAAGGTGAGGATTTCTGCACGTGGCTGGTTTCTCACATGTAGCCAGAGCTGGTGTTTAAGAGTTGTCTCCAACACCCAGGACTACCAGCAGCTCTCAGGTAGCCAATAATAATAACAATAATGATAAACAAATCCCATTTTCAAATGTAAATGCCAAAGTTACACCTGCAAAATACGGGGGAAGCGATGTTTGTGCCATGCACTTGACGCAGGGTGGCTTTCATTCTGATTTGGTGCATATGGTCATTACTGAGATATAAAATATTAATAATGGATCTATAAATATGTATGTTTATGCAAAGTTGGTGCAGCTACAGAATAGTACCTGTTTGCATGCATATTTATGGACAAGCATATTTTATCCCTGTGGAATCTGGATACATTAAAAAAAGAATCACTGCAAATTAAGCATTAAACCCAAAGACAAGTTCCTGGTTGATTGCTTATCTGAGAGCACTGAATTCTCTGGGTCAAAGAGTCCTCTTTTCTCCTCCCAATAGTGTGTTTGCACATTTGCTAGATACCAGCTGGCTGAATGCTAAGGGAAAATAGACAAGCATTAACCTAGGTGTGTATTGTTTTCCCTAATCCAATCCACACTAGTATTGGAGCTGTCATTTAAATATGCTAAAAATATGCACGTCTTTTTCTGAAATACTCTTTAAATTCATCAGATGGATATGTTTTGGACTAAAAAGACTTGTTTTGACTTTCAAGCTCAAATACAAACCAAACTGCTTGTGCTTTAAGTTTAGCAGAGTTAGAAATAGTGACTCCTCTGGGTAGATTGACTCACGGTTGCTATAACTCTCCTTGTTTTGGGAGCTTCAGGTCTTTCATGACATTTCCAAGTGAATATTTCTTCATTTTTCACGTACTTTTTTTTTTTTAACCTCATTTTTCTCATAAGAATTAGATTATTTCTCCCTGTGGAATAAGCCACCCTCTCCTGCCTTTCTGCAATTAGCTCCAAGGTGTTAAAAAGCAGTTGGGAGCATGCATACTCTAGTGATCATGAAGCACCTCAACAGCTGCCGTTTTGGGTGCCTTTCGCCCACTTTTTGAGTGATCATCTCTGTTAGGGGTTGCACTGCGTACAGTTTGTACAGTAGCATTTGCTTTATTATCTCTACACAGAACTGGGACTTTAAAAGTATTTCCACAGAGTCGCCACGTTGGTGGCTGGGAGCCAAGTGTTTGCCCTTGGTTTTTCATTTGTAGGTAGATCTGCAAGGGGTGGTTTTCTGCTGTGGAGTGGCAGCACATCTCCGGGAAGGTGGGCTAACGTGGGAACCACTGTGCTTTGCAGCTGTATTTCTCCCACCCCACCCCACGGAGCCGTGGGGAGAACTGCTGTATCCATGCAGGGGAATGCCAGGAGCCTCCTGCTTTCTGTAGGTTGCTTTGCAGTTGATAATTGCACAGTAAACAGTTAGTTGAGTTATTTTGTGTTGCACGAGGGAACTAGCATGCTTCCTTTCTAGAAATCAGTAATGTCTTATCAAACTACTAGAAGCTCGTAACTGTGGTAGTCTACTTTATATTCACGGAGTAAAACAAAAGAGCTGGTTCTTGTATTGGGTTGTAAACACAGTGTTAGTGCCTGCCCTGGCAGCATCCCTCAGCTGGAGAGCACTGCCTGAGGCACTAATAATAACCGTGGCTTCAGATCACTGAAGCACAACAGTTTTCCACTTCCCTTGTCCACCTGGTTCAGTGACTCTTCTCTTTATTCTGTAAAATACATGTACAGCGGTGACAAGAGGAGAAATGTGGGGGGGGAATGGATCAAGGAAGTGATTTGGCTGGGAAATAACTCAGCAGAAGGGGGAGAGGTTTGTTCTGCTGTGCTCATTCGTTCCCTGATCAGCTTTGCAAGACAGTCCCACAGCAAGCCAGGGCAGCGCAGGGGCAAGAGCTAACAGATGGAGCCCTGGGGAATGTATTGATCTAGATTTATTTAAATACGACGTGGTACATGTCTCCAGAATAATTAAAAATGTACATGTGCATGGCAGTCCCCCCACGCCAGCCCCCTTCCAGCTACATTCCTGACATTACAGCACTGACCTTATGTCATGTTCTTAAGCTTTTCTTTTTCCTGAGGAAATGCAGGATCTGTGACAGCAGAGAAAACTACAGTTAATCCTGGATATAGATCTCAGGGGTGGGAATCTACTGCTTGTCAATTTAAGAGCAATGTGTTACAGTTTTTAAAATGGGAACAGGATAACATATAGCCATTGACCCAGTGTTTAAAAAACAATAAAAATCTTGAAATAGCATTTTTGTCTTTTAGCTTAAGGTGCCTGCTGCTACTTTTTGGGTTGATAAGTGTGTTGATATTAGAGTGAAAGTAAATCAGGAAATGCAAGCAGAGGTAAGATGGCAGTGCGATTCAGCAGCAGCTATTAGGTTTTCATCTTTCCTTTGTCTTCTATGTTATCAGCAGCCTTTCTCACATAGGTGATGATAGAGTAAGGTGCCAGCTGTGTGTCTTCTCCTCCCTTTCCTGTAGGGTCTTGGATTCAGCATTGTGGGAGGGCAGGATTCTGCTCGCGGACGCATGGGGATTTTTGTGAAGACTATATTCCCAAACGGAGCAGCAGCTGCTGATGGAAGGCTTAAAGAAGGTACAGTAGAGAGAATCCAACTGCATGTTAAGGACCACAGTGGGATATTATTTCAGTCCAGCAGAAAAATTCAAGTACAGCTTTATTTAGGCACCTGGCCATCAGCAAGAGGCTGTGGAGGATGTAACACACCCTGTTTGTCCATCCTGGGGAAGATCATTCATAGCGGGTAACTTGATTATATTGCATATTGAGAAGGGGAAACTACAGCATCATGATGGTTTTTTTTCCCTTCCTCTTCAGTGAACTTTATTTGCCCAAGCCATAAGCTGCAATTCTTCAGTTGGAAAGGGTCATTGATAGCAGTGAAACGTATCTGTCCAACCAACATCTGGCTTAAAGGTGCTGGTCCAAGAAGGGGTTATACAGAGGGACATGCTTGGGAGAGGCTGTTTTGGGCCCTTGTGCTCTCTGAGCCTCTTGGTATGATTTTGGCATGAATCAACAAGTACGAGTCATAACCAGAAAAAGAAAAGAGGAAGGATGGGATTGGCAGTAAAATCACCCAGCTGGTTAGAGAAGTAGATACATCCTGATTTTATTACTGCTTTTCCAGTCTTGATCTCTGAGCTGGATGTATAGACTGTTCTGTTTGTGTTTGCACCCTGGTCCAAGTGCTCCCATGTCAGACAGACAGACTCTTACACACTGTTGAAAGTACAAAGTGACCATGAGTTTAAAGCGATGGTTTACAACTCTTCTGCAGGGGTTAGCTTACTTCTCATCCGCAGAAAGCTGCTCCTGTGTTACTTCTCTCAAGCTGCTCCTGTGTTACTTCTCTCCTTCTCATATCATCATTCCTCTAGTTATAGCTCATCACACTTGTTGTATTTGAGGATGCTTTTGGTGCCAACTCTCGCACTTACTGCCAGAGGGAAGCTCGCATCCCTGCAGCATAGGTTGTGCACTTGCCATGGGAAGCCAATCAGTAGCAGCTGTCCCGTAAACCCAGCAAGCCTTTGCAGGCTATTCAGAGCTTGCATACTGTTTTGTTTTGTTTTTTTTTTTTTTAACTGGGGCAAGGAAAGGAGAGGTTTGGTGCCAACTCTCGCACTTACTGCCAGAGGGAAGCTCGCATCCCTGCAGCATAGGTTGTGCACTTGCCATGGGAAGCCAATCAGTAGCAGCTGTCCCGTAAACCCAGCAAGCCTTTGCAGGCTATTCAGAGCTTGCATACTGTTTTGTTTTGTTTTTTTTTTTTTTTAACTGGGCAAGGAAAGGAGAGGAGGGGTAGACTTGGCTGATGGCATTGCCCCATCTAATTTTGCACAGATTCAAGTAAAATTCCAGAAAGTGGATCTGGATCCTGCTCACTTTGCCCTCCTTTTAATAAAATGAAGGTAGATCAACACAGCTGGGTGTAAGTAGCAAGACCCAGAGCCTGGAAGCAGGTAGAAATGTGACGGGACATGTTCTTTGGAGTGAGAAGGGCATTTGCTATTGCAGTGTGTAGGCTATTCGCTTCTCCGTCCGCAGGCATTTAGTAAAAGGACATGTTTGCTTTCTGCAGCAAGGCCAGTTTTCTCTGAACAGGCTTTGGAGTGATGTGCTGTAGTGTTTCACTTAGATTCTTGTTTCTCCTGTTGATACACACAAAAGAAAGGGATTTTTGTAGTCCCTTTGGACTTCATCTTATGAGCATCTATTTTCAGACTTTAGTTAAAATCTGTAGTGTTTTCAGCTTGTTTGTTATTATGAGAATGCCAAGCTAAGGGTCTCTGCTGAAGAACAGTCTTTACTCTGCTAATTCATCACTATTAACTTGTAAAGTCATTAGGACAAGTGAAAATAAACTGAGAACAGTAAAAGACTCTTTACTGGGGAGTTAATTTCGTTATAGTAGCAGGTCGCCTTATGTACAGGAATCTCTGTAGTCTGTATATTGCTGACTTCATTTTTTGTATCTAATTACCAGGGGATGAAATCCTAGAAGTTAATGGAGAGTCTCTACAAGGGCTGACCCATCAGGAGGCCATTCAGAGGTTTAAGGTAATGTAGATGTACTACAGGAGAGATTCATGCTTCTCTTCGTTCAGTGCCATTTAGCACCCTGGGCTTTACATTCTTTCGCTGCCAGAAATTACTGTATGCAGGTTTACTGACAAATGTTGGTGTATCGTGTTGCCTTATTGGGGTTCTCTGATGTCTCTCCAGCAACTCAAGAAAGGAGTGGTGACCCTGACAGTGCGCACACGGCTGCGCAGCCCGAGCCTCACACCCTGTGCGACTCCCACCTTGCTGAGCCGCTCCAGCTCCCCCAGCTCCAGCGCCAGCGGTGGCACGCCGGTCCCTGGCCCCGACGAGGCGGACGGTTCCTCCTCCAGCCGCAAAGGACCCGGCCCAAAGGACAGGATCGTCATGGATGTGACGCTCAATAAAGGTGAGGGTCCATTGAAATGGGCTTGGAGAACGAATCCCTGCTGCTTAGGGGAGTTTTTGGGAATAGGCTAGAGGCTCAAATATCCAGGGCACCTACCTGTGTCCATCTGATCTTAAACCAGAGGATGGGGGAGAAAAACATCCTCTAATGCAAAAACCTCTAAAGAGTTCCCCCTTCCACGCTTTGCTGCTCCAGAATCAGGAGACTCTTACAGGTAGCAGTCAGTGTCTGTCCTGCTGAAAGGGGGAGGCTGTGAGATACCAGGCAAAATGTGAATCAGCCTCTCAGCAGCCCAAATGGCCATGCCCTTCTTGTAAAGGGCAGCTCTGGGGAAGGCAAAGCCACGCAGAGTGCTCAAAATTGCCCAGATGAGCTGTTTGAACTCCTGCCTGAGGGTTGCTGTCATTATCAATAATTGCACAAGATAAACTCAAAGCATATGCTGTATGTGGTGGGACAAATACGCCTATTTTAAAGGCTTAAAATATGCTGATTTTAAAGGTTGGACTAAAAATTTGGAGGGAGAAGGTAAGACGTCCAGCATTTCCTACTTTAGGAATGCTGTTACCTGAAGAAAAGCAAAGGTGAAAGTGGACAGAGGTAATCATTGAACCAGAGATAACGCCTCACCTTTCTTCGTGCCTTTTTGCCGAGGGATGCCATGCAGATATTTAACAAAAGAGAGCAGTACAGTTGGCAGCATCTTCTGTGCTCACGTTTTATGCAGTAATTTTAAATGACATCTTTACTGGATTGCTGCCCCTACTCCTTTGTGCCTTGGACCAGATCAGACCTTGTGTGACATTTCCAGGCGGTTCCCACGGCACACAGAAAATTTGCTGGGAGTGATGGATCTCAGAAAACAGTCAGGATCAGATATTTTCAATCCTGATTTCCACTGTTGGTCTGGACTTCCTGACTGACTGCACCTAAGGCCAGCCCTGAAACAATACATGAGTCTTCGTCTCAGATGGGATGTGGGAACACAAACACTTGTGTGTCCTGTGTGATTACAATCAGCTACTTTTCTTTGTACTTTTTGTTTTTCACAGAGCCAGGGGTTGGGCTTGGCATTGGTGCCTGTTGTCTCACGCTGGAAAACAGTTCTCCAGGGATATACATTCACAGCCTGGCCCCAGGATCAGTGGCTAAAATGGATGGCAGATTAAGGTTAGTTAAAGCAGAAACATGCTGGAGTGGTTTTACAATAAAATCGATTGAGACTTTATTTTCACCAATTGGTTGGTGTAGCCGGGAGGGGATTTGTACTTAAGAGTTCACCAAAAAGAAAAGATTTAAATAAAGACATTCCAAAGTGGTATTAAATACCCAGGAAATAATATTCTCTGTGCTGGAAGCAGCATAATCATTAAGGTTTGGGGTTTTTTTCTTTTTTTAATTCTCTATACAGAAAACTGAGCCTAATAGCACCCTTTGAGAAGGGGGAGCAGCAAGAAGTGCAGCCTCATGTCTTTTTATCAGAGCTGCAGCCAGAGACCCCAGATTGGGAGGAAATTTGCAGAGCTCTGCTAAAAGCTCAGTCACCTGAAACTCTTAAAAAGAGCTGGGGGAGATGTTCTTGAAGCTGATTGTGCCCATGGCTGCAGCAGCGCTTTTCTGCCCTTACTGTCGGTCTGGCAGGATCGCTGCAGGCCAACCTGCCCGTCTCATTTAATCTGTCCTGGAGTTTGGATGTCTTTAAGGAACCATAAGAGAGAGAAGCAATCATTCCTAGTGTTCCCTTGTGCTTTACGTTGGATTAAGTGACACAAAGTTATTTGCTGTTCCTCTCCTGGAGGCGTCGTTTTTAAAAAAACATTGGAGGAAATCTTCCACCTTTCTGCATTCCTGCATAAATGCTGGTGGGCGCTGGGAGCATCGCTCAGGAGGGGAGGCTGTGCTGAAGACCCGCTGGGACCACGCAATCCGCACTGAACATGTGGCGTGAGCACTGGTGCAGAGAGGCTGAGCAAATGCCTTGCTTTCACATGGGTAGAGAGTGCCTTCTGTTTCCTTGCTCACCAGGAAAACTGTGATAGAGCAATTTGATTTTTTGGAGTAAGGGAAGAAGATAATTTTATGGTGGCATCCGTGCCAAAACCCTTGAAAGTTCCTACCATATCGAAATGTCTAGAGGAGACAGTATTTAATGCTAACTTGCTTTCTTATAAGCCTCTTTGGAAAAGATTGCAGTGCTGGTTGCATCTGTATGTAACAACTGTATCGTTTATTAGGTTTAAGTGATTGATTATATCCAGGCATGCTTCCCAGATTTCTAGCTTGCTTCTTTGAGACGTTGCTTCTGTTGTCCCATCAGCGGTTTATGGCTCCATAAGCCAAAACTTACAGGATGGTTTTGATTTTTTGGAAAACTTCATTAATCAAATACTGGCTTTGCAATACCAGAAGAGGTTTGAACCCAGCTCCTCCATATCTGAGCTCCCCCTCTCAATCGTGCGCCTGTGTAAGTGACTCCAATTGTGTAGTTTCTAATAGCTGTTTAAATCTAAAAGATGGGCAGAGCAGCGGCATGATTACACAACTGATAGGTCACCCTTTGCTTTCCTGAGCCCGTACCAGAAGTACAGGTTACTGAAGGCTGCCACATGCAATTGCCTCTTTGCCTTTCGCGTGTGGACTCACAGTGCAAACTCATTTCCACTGTCACAAGTAGCCCAACGTAAATCAGCAGTAGTAGATTGTTTGAGAATGTCTATTTAAAGCAAATGCTTTAGTAATTATGGAGAATGCTTTAATGATATCCCTAGTTGATGATCTTTTCTTTTGAATAGTTCCAGATGTCTGAGCACCATGTGCAAGAGTTAAGAAATTGGAAAAACAAAACTAAAGAATCTATGCTTTCCTCTCAGAGGTTTTTGTTTTTTCTTCTTGTCTTTTAAATGGGTTCTATACATTAATTTGAAGCAAATACAGGCTTATCGCACTCAATTTTTTCCTGGAGTCATTTCATAAACTCAAATCTAAATCACGAATTTCTTATCAGTGTTTGTGTTAAGTAATTTAATATGAGGGGAAGGAACACCCCATCTGAATCTAATTTTTCCTCTTCTGTGCTCAACAAGTACCTGAATGCAGAACTGGAATTGAAGTTTGCTTTCACCCTGGTCCAAATGCAGCCAGTTTTCTCTGTTGGTTTAATAGGGTTTGTAGCACTGACAGTAAGTGCAGAAGGGATCTCTGGACCTCCCTCCCAAAGTGAACAGGACTTAAAGCATTCACATCACTGGGAGGAAGAGCAAGACTGGTGTCCTTGCAAGTCAGATCTTTTCCATGTACTTGTATCTTTGACAAAGCTTGGCCATCAGTTGAAAGCACGAATGTTTTTGTAAAAGGTGGTTGTGATTAACTGGCTCTGTGTCTCTCTGCAGTCGGGGTGACCAGATCCTGGAGGCAGATTCGGTGAGCCTGCGTCATGCGGCATTAAGTGAAGCCTACGCCATCCTGAGCGAATGTGGTCCAGGTCCGGTCAGCCTTATCATTAGTCGGCACCCTAACCCAAAGGTGAGGAGAGAATGTGTTAGTGTATCTGGGTTGTTTTTGTCTGGCGCTGTAATTCGAGTCTTGCTGTCAGGAAAGCAGCAAATGAAGAATATTGGATTTTTCTCTCTATGTGTTGTGCAAGAAGCCAGGATTGTAATGATGTCTTCCAGTTTTGTAAGTTGTAGCAATGCTGGACTGTCCCTGCTGCTTTTCACTTAGTCACCTGCTGATCGAATGCAGTTTTCCTGGAACTACTTGAGTGAAGTGTTCCCATCTTTCTTGGTACTTGGACCAAGTGGCAACGCAAATACGACACAAGACCTCTTCCTTCTTAAAGTTATTTTGCAGAGAGTTTGTCTTTGAGTAGAATATAATTTAGGGCCAGGAATATAAATATCAACAGATTGAACTGATCAACTATAATAGAGTAGTAGGAATACTGTTTTTAAAAAAGTAAAATCTGTCCAAAGATCAAAGTTTTCCTTCAGGAATTAAAACGTGAGAATCTGGAATGTACTGCTACTATGAAATCTGTGTAAGGGCAATTTGGAAATCAGGCTGTGTTTACAAAGTGAGTATTTTCAAGCAATTTTTAAAAATTGATGATAGAAGATAAAAGCCTTTTAACCAAGCTATAGGGAATAACAGCTTCTTTTATTTCAATATTTCAAAGAATTTCATGAGTGTACAAAACCTTCCTGTTTAAACAGGAATGAAGCTGTAAAAATATTTGCATTAGTGGGTCCAGAGAGCTCTGACTTTTGAACTCTTAACTACAAATGGGGGCCTTAATAAATCCATATCTAGGAGAACTCAGGTTTCTTATTTTATAATTAATTGCGTATTTTCTGCTAAATCAAATATACAAACAATAGACAAATAGGGGTCTATTGCCCAGAGTTTATTATCATTGCTGCGAGGCCTTGTGCTGCTAAAAAGAAAGAGGACATGGTTCTGTTAGTTAAAGGTAAGCATGGAGGGGGTAAGAATTGGGCTTACAGCCTAAGATAACAGTATTTCTAGGGTGTCTGTATGCTGTGCTGAACCAGCACGATGGTTCAATTTGATTGCATTATTAAGGCATATAGACTTTTTGGAGAGTCTGTAAGTAGCATGAAATAAAGACTTCATGGAGCGGAGCCTGCCCTCTCTCCTCCGTCCTTCATCTTGCTGTGGTGGTGGCTTGAAAGCCGATGAGTGACCTAACCAGGTATCTGCTGAGAAGATGAACTGAGTTAAGCTAATTGCTTGCTATTACTCAGTAACAGAGGGAAACTATTAAGTGGCTCCTATAACAGTTTTCCATAAGTGATATTTAAAATGACAACAAATTCTTTGCCAAGAAATGCTAAGAAAAGCTAAAAGTTGAGCTGGAGACACCCTAAAGCATTTCTTCCCCCCCAGCAGTATTGAATCCACAGTTCCTCATAGTTGGATCTCTGAAGGAGTGTCCATATGGGGACCTATATTTATCGTTATGTCACTGTCACCCTTTTTCTGACAGCACTGGGGGATCTACAGAATTGTGGGGGGTATTTTATTTTATTTTATTAGCTCTTAGTAATATGCCAGCCTGCAGATTGTAGTTAGGAAGTAGCTTGTCCCTCTCCGGTTTGATCTGCCTGAGGCATAGAGGATGCTAAAAATCAAAATTGGCAGAGCTTGCCGAAGTGTGGATTTTTGGTTAGCTTTAAACAAATACTGCAGTCTGCCCAGCACCTAGTTTTACTCTTGAGACATCTTGTACCCAAAGGTTTGTGTAAAGGTCCTGGAGCATACTCTCAGGGCTTGGTCCGTGTCCTGTAGGAACTCCCCGTGCCCCAGGAGCCTGGAGGCTTTTGGTTAGCTGTAAGGTCATGCTACAGGCTGAAAACAGAGATGTATTTCTACAAAGGCTCATGTTGTTTTAGACATTTTTATACTTAATGTCTCATTTTATGACACAAAAGGTCCACAGTACATTTTGTTGCTGAATATGTTCACTTCGGTGTTTTCATGTACTTCCAAGAGAAATACCACAAAATTTTCTTTCTTCTTGTTATTCTGAGTGAATGTGGCATTTAAACTATGTTTAAACTGCTGAGTTTGCTTAGGAATCTTTCAAATCTTCATGGTTCAGAAAGATTCAAGTTTCTAGTCTCTATTTATGCTGAATTTTAATTCATGTAAAGCAATGTGTGTAGAAATCATTTTCGACAGAATTAACTTGCTTTCTGTTTTTAAATGTATATACCTACAGACTGGTTGTTCCTGTTTATAAAATTATATGGAGTTTTCCAGTAATAAAAATTAAGTGCATGGCAATACTTCAGGACAAAATTAGCAAATACAGTAAACCAGTATTTATTCTTAAACCAGAGAAACATTAATTCCCAATTACTGATTTAGGTTTTCTTTTTAAAAGCAAGGAGAAATTAAAATTAAAAAGACAGCTAATATCTCGGAAAGTCTGGTATTCTTCCGGTAGGTTAAGTGTAGATTATCTTCTGTTGCTGATGTATGCTTGTACAAAGCAGCCTTTGTCTATTTTAAAGTAATATTTTGTTGATAAATCAATGTACTTAATTGAGTAAAAATTGTGCTGTAATGACTTCATTTGATTTCTTTGAGTCTAGTGCTGTTTTATTTGTTTGCGTAATTCATGAAATCAGCAGGCTTCTTCCTCCTGGTTTTTGCAGGAGAGTGGGACGGAGGGAGTCTGAATCAGGGGACCAGGACTTAGGAGCTCTGAACTAGGTCTTCTTTACTGCATCTTTAAAAATAGTACCATATCTGAAATGAATCATGCATTTGTAGTGATAAGTGGTCAGACTTTCATCTTCATTTCATCTACCCAGTTTGATCTCTGTCTTCCACTTGACTTCAGGTTTCTGAGCAGGAGATGGATGAAGCAATCGCACGTACTACCCACCGAGAGAGCAAGGACGCCAGCTCCGCTCACGTCACAGGTAGCAGCATGGTCTCTCCTAATATATGTCCTTTTCCAGATGCAGGAAGGTTTAAGGACGTGCTCTTGGGTTCCCCAACGTCAATATTTTGAGGGCCCTCAAAACAGCAGGACAGTTTGGGGGATGTAAGCACTCTGTCCACTGCAGAAATTTTAGCAAAAACATCCAGTTTAGATGGATCAACTCTATAGCTGATGTTAACTTGCTCTGTTTCTCTAGGCTGCCATGTTCTGAAAGTAGGACTGCCAAGAGGTGGTTGCTCTATCCTTTCTTCAGGATGAATGGGAAGGACAATGTCCCAGTGGAGGAAGGACAGGAGGAATCAACTCCATCTGTGTACACTTACCCATGTAGATGCCAAAAAAAAAAAAAGAAAAAGAGAAAGTATTCATGAGTTCATTTGAAAAAGTCCAGATATTGCATACTGGACTATGTGTTTCAACTGCATTTTAATCTTTGGGGTCATGTCAAAATGTGTGCTCTGGCATTTGCCTGATGTTTTTGAACTCTGGACTTAGCACTTCCTCAAATCTTACGGATAAAAGCAAACTCTTGGCAATGGCAGAGTGACTAGTAAGGTGATTTTTAGACAGAAATGTTAGATTTGTAATTATCCTCTTTGTATCTGTGTCAGGTAAGACCTTTTTTGAAGTAGACCTTGCCAGTGGCTGCTAATTTGTCTTTCAAGGTTGTACCTAGCCAGGAGCATGCTCCAGCCGGTGAGGAAGACCATCTCCTGCTCATCTCTTGTTCGTAGCTCTGTCCTGGGCCTGGCTGGCGTAATGTGTCTGTGTGATAATGTTTCGTCTGATCCAAGGGAGAGCTTGTGAAATGTTAAATAAATCTCACTTTAGGAAAGTAATTTAGATAATAAGTGGGATTAAATGCAGCCCCAGCTCAGAAGGTGAATGAGGAGCTTGTTTGGATATATGGACCGCAACTTTAATTTTTGGCATCTAACTAAGCTGTGTTTAACAGGAGCTGTACAAAAAAGCCCATCTCCTAATGTGAAGGCCAAACAAGGAGAGACCTCATCTCCCCTCAGCTGGACTATGAAACGCTTTCTGGAGCCAGCAAGCCGGGTAAAAGGATTAGATGCAATAAATACAGCGTCTGCTTCAAATTCAGCTTTTACTGAAGCTCTTACTTGATCAAGGAGTTCAAAACCAAACCTTTATGCTCCTTTCCTGTGACATGAGCTCCATAAAAGGGTTTGTTTCTTATGTCACACGTTTAAATCATGACAGCAGCAAGCTCCTGTTTGTCTGTGTGGCGGTAGCCTTTGGGAGCGATGTGCAGAGCAAGGCAGAGAAAGCTGTGTGCTCCCACCTCCTGCCACCTTGAAGGCACCCCTGCTCTGTGGGACACAGAGGCGAAGTTAGCAGGAGAGACCTCAGCCCGTGGGCAGAAGGCTGAGCGCTTGCTCTCTTTATATAGCCATTGCGGTGGAAAAGTCTCTGGTTTTCCTGGGAGAGCCAAAGAAGCCATACAAACCGTGTCCAGAGGTACAAACCTTTCCCTTCTCTCAGTGCAGAAGGTGTATAAAGGGAATTACACAAGTGAATGGTTTCATCCCTTGTTTCTGCATTGAACCATATCTGCAAAGTAGTGGGATTTAGAATCCTTTTTTATTTATTATACTGGCTAAAAATGTATTGATGTGCAGTGTTTCAGCCATCCAAGTTTGACAGTTTGGCTCTCAATATGCTGACAAGTCCTCTATTTTAAAAATTGGCTTTAAACTTCCTTTATTGACAAGGGTGATGTGAGTGGAGTTTGTGGTGCTTGCATGCAGACAGGGACTCTAAACATCGATGACGGCCGGTCACCAGGCTCACTTCTTTTCAGCAGGGATCTGTCAGCTCCGAGGCAGAGCTTTCCCAGTACTTCTCGCACGACAGTACGAGCCAGCTCTCGTTTTCTGATGCTGTAACTGGCTCCTGTGACGAAGAGCAGCTCCGTCAGAAGAGCAGAAACAGTTTGTTGGATGATGGCTCTCTTCTTCCCGGCAACCTGAGTAAGCAAAGGAAATGTGTCTGGTCATTTGGCTAATGGGGAGAGTCACTGAGCGCTGGTTTGCTTTACAGGAGAGCTGTGATGATTCCTGTGCTGGTAAGAAATGCCTGGCAGCGTAGTGCAAGCCAGTGCTGATCATATGAAATTCTGGAAAATGGAAGGGGTTTACAACAATGCACATAAATGCACGTTTCCATGGTATTTTGTCCAAATTGCTGCTCTGATTATGTGAAAATGACTTTATTTGATTGGTTTGGCCGAAACTAGATTGACAGCACTGCAGGTTTTTTTCAAATGACTGATGATCATCTGATTGATTACATTTAAATGAAAGTGTTCATAACTATCTCAAATACACAATTTCAAAATGTCATATATAGCAGTGTAAAAACAATCAAATGTTCAATTTGACATCAGATATTTTGCATATGTGTCTTCCTCCCCATAGTAATGGACTGAAGGAATCTTACATGTCCTTACTGACATGCACCTGATTTCAAATTCAAAGGATATTACATTTGTTCTCCCTTTCCTGTGCTTCTCAAGTAATGTCTTTGTCTACAGCTTATTTTTCTCTGGAAATTCATTATTTAATGCTTAAAAGCATTTTTACATTTTAAAAAACCCACAAAACAAAGCAAACAAAAAAACTTTCTACAAAATAAGATGCAGATCTTTCTAAGAAGGATGTGGAAAGGGTTCTTGGGTTTATTAGTCTTTAATTGAAACTTATTGTCGTGTGCTTGTGTCTTTGTTCAGGAAAGCATTTTTCACTCTCTGTAAGTTGATACAGGCAATCCTGAGCGTAAATTTAAGCAAAATGTAAAAGAAATTCTGTTGTTTAAATTAAAATACACATGTGAATTTGCATCCCTTTCTTCTTTGGGTCATAGTCATAATTTAGAAAAAAAACTGAAAATAGAACCAGATGTGCCATGAACTGATTTCAGGAATTACCCATAAATCGTGGAGCTATCTGCCATCCCTCTTGCTGTTTACTGTAGTTAGAGGGAGGACATGAAAAACCCGCTTTTTTGTTTGTGAAGAGAGGTTAAGCCCTGCAAACAGAGCCACATGTACTCCGCTGCAGTCAGATGCATGGTATTAAAAATCATCTATAAATGCAATTAAAGTATAACTTATTTTTTTCTAGCTGCTAGAGAAGCAGGAGCAGCAAAAGCAAATGGTCTGGCTTCTCCAACTAGTGGGAGATCATCTGGCCTTCACAACAAGCACGTGGAGTCTGTCCGACCCGGCATCCTCAGCGACAGCCCCAAATCTGCCCGCAGCCCCTTTCATCGGCAGAGGAGGGTTGTTTTCTACGATGGTGACATTAGTGATGACGACGAAAGCTCCCACTTGCAAAGAAGCCAGAGGGCCAAGAGCCAGGAGGACGCTAGCATTGTCAGTACAACCTCGTCTGTAGAAATCAATGATGAGAGCCAGGACAGTGAGTCAACTAGGCATAGTAGCACGGAGACGTCTTCCCCTGTCTTCAGCAACTCCGTGGAGTCTGCAGACAGCTCACTGGAGCAAATTGACTCTCCTTTCTTCCCCATCATAGCATTCGATTACTCAAGTGTGCCTGAAGTTCGTCTTGGCAGCCTGAGTTTGAAGGAGCTCCGGGAAGCACAACTCGAATCTAAGAGGTCACCAAAACTTGAGCACAGAGCAGTCACGAGAGTGAAAAGCATGATGAGCACTGAGTGCCGAAGCCTTCAGAGACAGAGGACAGAGGAGCATGGCTCTTATAACAAACCTGTGGCGAGGACGCTCCCTCACAGCAAGAAGTGTGAAGCACCCGATGGGGCCGGGCAGGGCCAGGGTGAAGTAGTCACTCTGGTTCGCAATGAGCACGAGTCATTCGGCCTGGATTTGGAAATCCAGGCCATACCCTTAAAGGTTGTTGTCACAGGACTGCGGCCAGGTGGAGCAGCAGAAATGGTAATTTTTTTAATTTGTGTTGCCTTGTTGTGATTTGCTTTCACTTCGCAGGGGGGATGATGATGATGATTATTATTATTAAGGAAGTGATCTGTTGAGAGTAAGCGCAGGGGAGATGTTTGTCTCTGCTGGGCAAAACATCTCATCCCAATTGTTCTGAAGCTGCTGTTAAATGAAGTGTGTCTGATTCAGAAGTGCACCCTTGGCTGATTCAAAACTAAGAAAGTCAAGAGGCAGATCTACTGAGATGGACTGATCCCCACTTGCAGTCACAGTTTTGAGGGAATACTGTCCTTCTGTTTCATTTCTTTTTACCAGAGGCAAAGACAAAATAAGTAAATCCTGGTGGTAAAAATGTTTATTAATTTATTTGCACGTATTGCTGTGTTATACAAATCTGGTACCAGGAGGCCTTAAGTGCTAGTCAGGTTTGCCAAGTGCCATGGAAGTACCAGTAACATTGCTCTTCTGCATCTCATACATGCACATACTAGTGTGGATACTTGCTTCGTGCCGGATGTGGAATTGCTGACCTAGATGCAAAAGTGCAGAAAGAGGAAGGAGGATACTCTGGTGTACAAAGCTGGATGTAGCATTTTTAATCTAGTTAGTGGCCGCTAGGGTAAGAGGGGATATGTCGTAGCAGTTTGAATTAGGCTGTGAGAGCTGGGGATTTGGGTTCTGTTCCTGCCTTTTCCTCTGACTTATTGTGCAGTGTTTAGAAACATACTTAGGCTTTTACCTTAAGAGCTCAGTCCCGGTCCAACTTAGTTATTTAGGAGAGTCCCATTGGTCCAATGGGAGGTTGGGACCAGGAATATAATTCATACATGAAATGCAAAAATGATAGACAGTGTTCCAGTCCTGAAGAAGCTAGGACTGATCCATCCCAATTCATTTAAATGAAGAGGGCTGTGTCCACCATCCTGATACTGATCTCTGAGAGAACCCAGCAGCTCATTTGACCTTCCTGTCTTAGATTGATCATTAATTCCTCTCCTGGCAAAAGCACAGTCTGCTCTTTATTTACGTGTTGGCAAACTGACAGCAGTGGTACCTGTGATCTGCGGTGATGTGAAATAGGGAATGTTGTTCGTAAGCCATTAATTGCTCCCCTGCAATCTTTGCCCCGTGGCAGGGCTTCTGAGGTGTATTTATGATTTCCTTGGATCTGTCATTGCATCAGGGATCAATGGGCAAGATGGCTGTAGGAGATGAGATTACCACCATCAACAGTATCCCAGTCAGTAAGATGACGTACGAGGAAATCTGCTTGCTTATGCAGTGTCTTCCCACATCCGTAACCCTGGAGATCCAGAAAGCAGCATCAGGTGAGAAAGTAGTTTTGCTTTTGTACCATTTATTCTGAGTACCAGTGAAGAAAATTCCCTTGGATCTGCTGGGTCTGATCTGCTGCCCCAGTTTCCCACATAGATTCAGAGAAAAAACAGGGGGTACGTTGTGTCTGCATTGGTGAGCCAGGCAAAGCACTTCATCACCAAACCAGGCTTCGGGGTCCTTCCTAGCACCATGATGAGCAGAGCAAACCTACTCCTGTGTGAAGCGTTCAAAGCTCCCACTTACTGTATGTCCCTCCTGCCAGTATTTGCAGAGGTCTGAGCATTTCATGTAGACCTGGAGCTAACTTGGCAGCAACCCTGTCCTGACAACCCATTTTACTGCTCTGCCTGTTCAGTAAATATATTAACCCTTTATAATCACATCTTTCTCTCTTAAAAGCTGAAGTTTAAATAGTGTTTTTGTGAATGGCAATAAGATAATAAAAGCCTTTTTTCTTTCTTTCCCTTTCATGTGTCAATTCTCTAATGTGCAGAAAGATGAAACAGAAAACCCAAGAAAACTAGAATCTTATCAAAACGTTTATTTGCATGTTTCTTATAAAAAGTTTCCTAGTTTGAATTGAAACATTTGATACCTCCTTAGTTTCTGCTCAGGGCTGATTTATGCTGCTGCAGCAATATATGCATCCCCACAGACTGTACAAATTACGTGGTGTGGAAATGAGTGTTTGAAAAAGAAAAGCATACTTTTCAAATTCAGGAAGAACATAATATTTTGCTTCGGTTTAGCTTATGATCTTTTTTGTGTACCTATTAATACCTGGGAGCCTAAAGTGCTTCCAGATGCTTCAGTTCCAGTTGTTCTTTAAGAAATCCCTGGCTTGGCAGAGAGTCCTGTTCTTGTCTCCTTAGATTGCTGTGGCTTTTGCACACTGATAGCATTGGGGTAGGGGCACATTGGCACTCCTATATCAGGCAACTCTTCTGCTTTCCCTTTCCCCTTGCCCTGCCCCACTGGCAGAGAGGAGGGTCTCTTCAGTGTGTGATCCAGCATGCTGAAGCAGAGCAGTACTTCAAATCCTAACCTGGCTGCCTCAGATTGCTTTTCTGAGTTCTCTTCCCCTTTGTTGACTCCAGGAGAAACCTGCACTTCTTAACATGGGTACCTAAGTTAAGTGGTGTGGATAATCCTGCAGGTTTGTGCAAGGATTAGAGAGATGTGCTGGCACATTTGAATGAGCAGGAAAGGATGCTGACACTGTGAATACACCCCTCCTTCTCCATGCATTTTCTGGGACTCATCTGGTAGTAACTGGCCTCTAGAAAGCAGCCTGAATGGGGATGCGTGTCCCAGCAGCAGTGTAGAAAGGTGCAAGCAGATGCTTAGGGTGAAGTGCTGAAAATTGCAGAGCTGGAGAAATGGGTGTTGGAGCGCAGCAGTGACAGGGAGCTCAGTGTGTTGCCCCAGAGTGGGTTAAACATGTATTGGAAACAAGGAAAGGTCTGTGCCAGAAATCCTTTAAAGCCCATATGCTTAACGTGAGTATAACATCACCCATGCGTGTCACATTAAACACCTGCATAAGTGCCGAGAGGATCAATCAAGTTACTTATGCACAGCTCGTCACTGTGTTATCTGTTCACCTTTGTTTGCTGTGCCAGGGCTTTGTGTACTCTCTGCAATCTATTGGAGACATCTTCGATCAAACATGTAGTGAGAAGTGGTAGTGCTCAGCCTGACTTACTGCATGCTGACACTTTGGTAGTTGGCTGCTTGACTGCTGAAATTTCAAAGATGAGAATTAAACAGATCATGACTACTCACCTTGGATAAGTGGATTGCTCCCTCCTGTATCCTACTCAGATACACAGGGTTGTGATTAATTTGAGTTGTTGTAAACATCATTACAGAAGAGGAGGAGTGCAGAGCAAAAGGAAAACATACAGTCTGACTTCATGGGTGTCTATTTTTGTAATAAAACCTGGTGTTTTGTGTATCACTTCCCATATCTGACAGGATTTTGCTTCTTTTTTTTAATTTATTTTTACCATGATGCAGCTGTCAGCAGATTTACAAACCTCATCCTGTCTCCAGGGTTAGACAGTCAAAATCAGGCCGATGTCAACAGCATCCTCGCAACTGAGGAAGAACCGAGTGCTGGGAAGCGAGAAGTAGCAGGTTTGCAAAATGCTGGTGGCGGCTGTGCGGTGGAGAGAACAACACTGCCACCTGATGCCACGAGCAAAGACGTGCAAAGAGGTACCATGAAAAGCAGCCACGCCGAGGACTGCGCTGCCATCCCCGTCACCGATATCGATGACTTGCTCAGCCAAATGGGTGCTCCCGAGAGCAGGGCTTCGCACACCCCGTCACGAGCGGAAAGCCCCCTCCGAGATGAGTACACCACGATGTGCTGCTGCGGGACTGACGAAGGCTGTCCCGGATCTGAGCCACGACCAGCCAAGGAGGAGCTGCTGGAAAAAACTATGAATTGTGGAGCTAATGCACAAGGGGTTTTGGGGCTGTCTGTGTTGGACTCCATTAACACAGGCAAACTTTTTACTGTGAATAAAAACTCTTTAAATAACTATTCTAGGAATTTTAGCAGTTTAAATGAGGATGAGTTGCCTACAGCGAACTCTCTGGAAGGTAAGAGAAGCGACCCCTTTCCAAAGTCTATGTATGGGGCTGCGGAGGATTCTCACTCAGACGCAGAGTCTGTCACAGAAACCTTTGATAGTGCTAATGAGGTGTTGCTTGGGCCGTGCACTGCTGCTAATGCCCCTGCAGTCTGTACTGTAATGGAGTCGGATGAGGAGCAAATTGAGATTTGTTGCATGAACGATGAGCCGCAAAAGCCCACACAGGAGCAGCATCTCACATCTGCAACAAGCTCATCCTCTCTGTCCCCACTGCAACCTTACGGCGGCAAAGTTTTGCAAACTGAGGGCTGTGCAATGTGTGGGTCACTGGAAACAAGCATCAACAAACTAGGCTTGGAAGATCACGGTGGTCCCACTCCATGTCCCTCACAGTGTTCAGATGTGTCCTCTGCATCCTTGTGTTCTCCTTCCTCAGTTTTCCTGCCAGAAAGAGACATCCTAAAGAATTCAGTCAGTGTCCCTGAAGTTTACTCTTTCTGTAACAATGGTGCCTTAAGTACAGAAGAACAGATAGGTTTGGGGAACAGTAACGGACATATGAAATGCTGTGAATCTATTGAAGAGGAAGGGTCTCTGCACTGCAAAAAGATAAGCTTTTGCTCTGCTAGAAATGTCAATGGCTTGGAGAACAACTTGCTTGAGAAAGAAGGATGTCGTGATGAGCAGAGATCCAAATCTGAAAGCGAAACAGTGGTTGATGACTGTAATCATGCTGTTAGTTATTGCTTATTGAAGAAGGAAACCAACAGTTTGTCCAGCTCGTCTAAAACAGACAGCAATCATGTGAATGCATCATCACCAAGAGCAATATCACTCAGGTCTCCCTTTCCCACTAGATCTAAAGATCCAAAGGCTAATACAACTCATGACTTGCCAGGGAAAAATGAGAAAATTAACTCTGTGACTTCAGGAAGGACTTCCAATGGAAAAGTCCAAAGCTCAGGCACAAATCACTGCAAAGGAGCTGCAGTACCGCACAGCCCATCCTCACAGAAAAAATCCTGTCAGGAGTCTAAGGGAATGGCACAAAAAAGTATAATGGACACCCTTTTAAATAACCAGAAGGCCAAAGCAGGACCAAAGCTAAAAGGGTTCACCATCAAAAGCAAAGCAAAGGCAAATTCGGATTCTTCTGGCATTAATCCTACCAAAGTCAGTGGGGCTGATCAGAAAAGGTTTTCTGTTTCTCCACAGCTGTCCCCTAAACTCCTGGGGAAGAAAACACCATTGTCCCGTAATACACCTACAAACCCAGATCCTGGCAAGAGCATTTCAGCAGCCTCAAGGACTCTGAAGTCAGAGCTAGAAAATAAACCATCGCTGGTCATTTCTGAAGATTCACTTCTGCCTCTCCTGAATGGCACCGGCAGCCCAACAGCGAGCAGTGAAATGAAGTGTGGCTGTGGGGAGCTAACAGACCTGCAGCAGGCATGGGGAAAGCCAAAAGAAAAGCAAGTTTCCATGCAGCCTGCAGTGTGTCAGGGTAAGGGTGTTAAGGTGGATGATTTCAGAGCCAGAGACGGTCAGTCCAAAGTCTCTTCATCTCCTCAGGGGATACCAAAAGTTGAATATGTGAAAGGGAGGACTGAGAACCCTGTAACAGGCCTGAACACGATCAAGAGCGTCTGTAGTGCAGATGACCTTGGGCAATTAGATCTGCAAAACATAGTACCATCTGCTGGAGGCTCTTCTTCATTGAGGTCCCCCTCAGTTCAGCAGGAGCAGCTGGAAGGGCAGGAGATCCAGCGCACTTTCATTGAGGTGAAGCTTTCCTCCTCATCATCCTCTTCCTCCTCTTCCTCCGCCTCTTCCTCACCAGCATCGTTTTTGCAGCTGCCATTGCTGGAGAAAACAGAAGAGGCAAATGCAGAAGTGCCTCGGCTGACTGAGGAGATGGGTACCATCCAGTATTTCTCAAAAGCAGATACTGCCGCAGACAGAAATCTCTATGGCTTGTCAAAACCTGTCACGAGGACTTACTCGATGCCAGCCCAGTTATCAGGTCACTTGAGGGAGGACTGCCATGTTGCAGAGGTTCATCCCATGCAAGAACCCCAGGGCCACGCTGCAGAGGAGAAATACCCCCAGACGGTGACAGGAATGTTAAAGATGGTCCATCTCAACCCGCCGAATGTCCAGAGTGGGAAGGAGCAGGCATACGCCTCCAAAAGCACCCAGAAAGTCCATGACACCTCCCCCTCAGCCAGCGACATTAGCTGCCCTGCCACCGATAAGCTGAGGAACTTCAGGAGGAATTACTACTACTATGAGCTGAACTGGCCACATGAACCTACCTCATCCTTCTCTGTCAAACAGAGGATCAAATCCTTTGAAAACCTGGCAAATTTCGACCGGCCCATCGTGAAGGCTATCGATATACACTCGGCTGCGAGGTCCCCCCTCACCAGGAGGTCGTGTGGTGGGATGGCCACCACAGCCAGCCCTGCCGAGACACCACGGGCCTTGCGGCGCAGCTTGAGCTCCTACGGCGGCAGCCCGAGCCCATCCAACGCCATGGCCAAGTCTCCCACCAGTGCAGAGCCCACGCGTGTGGCGGAGGGCAGCAAGGGGGAAGGAAAGCCCCAGAGGAGCGAGGAGGGTGGCGCTGGGGCAGATGTGGCCGCCTTTCCCCCCTCGGCCTCACAGGCGCGCCGCAGCCGGGGCCTGGGGCGGCCACCGCTGTCCCGCTCCAGGCTGCGGGAGCTGAGGGCCCTCAGCATGCCCGACCTGGACAAGTTGTGCGGAGAGGGCTTCTCAGGGCCGCCGCAGCCCGCCTGCTTCAAGACGGAGCTGGAAATCACACCCCGCAGAGCCGTCGGCACACCTGCCGGGAGTGACGCAGCCCCGCCAGCCCGCTGCAGCCCCACTGAAGCGGGTGCGATGGGGATGGGTGCCAGCAGCCCTCGGGACAGCGGCTCGGGGACACCAGGGTCTGCCTCGGGTGATGACGGGCCCCACCGCAGCCCGCTGGGTCCATTTGCCCCAGGCCGCACCAAAGCGCATTTCAGCTTTGGCTCCAGCCCCCATTCACCTCACAATTCTGCTGTTCTTCATGCTCTTGATCTCTCGGAGCTGCCATGCTGCTGTCTGGCTGGGGCCACGCTTCAGTACAGGGTGAAACACTTTATCCTGGCAGGGCTGGCGGATGATGACGTGCCCCACAGCAGCTCTCTGGATGGGGAGCGCTCAGAAAACAGCTGGTCCATAAGGTTGGTGTCGACTTTGCTACTGCTGTTTTGTTTTTATCCCCACAAGCCTCTCCCAGGACAAAGCTTCCCCATTGCCCCAGGTCCGCCCCAAAGCGCATTTCAGCTTTGGCTCCAGCCCCCATTCACCTCACAATTCAGGGTGCTGTTCTTCATGCTCTTGATCTCTCGGAGCTGCCATGCTGCTGTCTGGTGGTGGCCACGCTTCAGTACAGGGTGAAACACTTTATCCTGGCAGGGCTGGGCTCCTTTTCTGTGTCCCCTCTAGCTGGTTTTGGTCATTTTTCGGCTACGTTACGACACAGCAGCCGCTGTGGAGGGGGAGGCTGTGCAGCGCTGGCTGCCAGCACAGCCTGCGGTGACAAACGAGCTTGTTGTCCTGCCAGAAGCAGTCTTCAGATGTAGCTGTCTCCTTGTTTTTGTTAATGTCTGTTGCTAAAACCATTGGGGAAGGAGGAGGGGAACAGAACGGGGACTGATTTTTCAGAGTTATTCTTAAATTGCCTTCTCTTCCCCTTCCCGTTCTCCCAGCATACACCATTTCTTACCTGTTTTCAAGATTTCTGCTTGATGAGCTGGCCCTTCATTGTTTACCCTAAGGCAACCTACACTGTATACCTGAAACATATCTCTACACGGTCTAGAATCATAAAGCTGTCTTTTATATTTTTCTGTTCATTTTAGCTTGGATCAGCTGCTCGTCTCAAGCCTGGACCAGCAAAAACTGCAATCTGTTTTGTCAGCAGTAGTACCAAAATGTGACATTGCTGCTATGCTCCAAGAAGTCAAAGCACAAGTAAAGGTAAAAACCAGATTACTGGTGGTATTTTTAAGGGTTTTCTTACTGGCAGATAAAATCTCTTCCAA
The DNA here is from genome assembly GCF_000699145.1 of Aptenodytes forsteri. Lineage (NCBI taxonomy): Eukaryota > Metazoa > Chordata > Aves > Sphenisciformes > Spheniscidae > Aptenodytes > Aptenodytes forsteri. The sequence continues at coordinate 3,778,958 of NW_008795938.1, forward strand.
ACAGTTTCAGAGCTCCTCCAGTAGTCCTGTCATAGGTTACAGTTGATGGTAGTTTTACTAATGCTGGTTTTTGAATGCCTGCTATAAACCATAATAAGTGGTATAAGAATGGGTATTGTTTGTCCAGTGCAAAAGCAGTTTTGAGCCGTAATAAATAGACCTGTTTTAAGTGGAGAAGTATGCCTCCATTTGAGTCATTAGTACAGCTAAGAAACTCCTGGATTTGCCAATAATTGCGCATCATATTTTACCTTTCCACCACCCATTTGGGTCAGACTTATTTTCCCCACCACACAAGGGAAGCTCTGCTCCTCTCTACACCTGGAAGCACCCGCCTTTTGCTAGAAGCTGCGATCACGGAAATGGAATTTATTTTGTTGAATGCTGAACTGGTGTCTTGCAACACCAGAAAGCGGCTGCTGGAGGGTTTGTAAGAGACTCCTGTGACCTTTTTGCTCTCTTCTGTGGAAACTGGTTATTGCATTAAGATAACCTGCTTCATTATCTAGGTGTTTAAAGAAGGCCTCCAAAGTGAAATGATTGCTAGAACATTACTTCCCTGTTTGCAGTGATTGTGTTTTTGGGATACATCCACATCCTTTTAAAATCAGAACAGAAGTTGATAAAATAATGACAGCACTGGAGGAGAAACTGCCATCTGGTCTGCATAACTGCTGGCTGAGCTGCATTTAGAGCGTTCCTGGTCTTATTCACAAAGGTTGCTATTTCAAACATACAACAGGCTGGGGGGGAACAGAACCTCCCCAAAATACCCAGCTTTACCTCCTTCCAGGGACAGTGTAGCTAAAGCTTGCAAGTCCCAAGAGCTTGGTGAGCCAAGAGGGTTTGGTAGGTTTACTGATAAAATTAGGATTGGATTGTACTTCTGGCCGAAGGTAATTAAGTGTTCTTTAAAGTATTTTGCATGGGGTCTTGGAGAGATTATTTATTTATGCCACTTTTCAAAGCCTGAGAACTCAAATATTTATAAAGCTGAATGTTTTTTGGAATGCGCTCCTTGTCCACATAGTTTCTTATCCATATTTAAGCCTAGTATGGCACGTACGCTGGAAAATTTTATGCAAGTCAAATGCTGGATTTAAAGGTACAATAGGACAGTTCTTCATAGTTACGCAATTGCTGAAAAATGAGATGGACTGCCTGATTCGGACTGAGAATTCAGATTGCTACTAATATAAAAAAAAAAAATATACGGGCATTTTATTGTTTAAATCTGTATGACTGGTGATCTTTGGCTAACAGGCTAAACAGAGGTGATCACTGGAGGCCTTGTGTGTCCGCTGTGTGGCCAAGTAAAGCAATAAGCATCCATAGCCAGGTCTCTGTGCCCCATAGTACACGTGCTGGCTGAGGACAGCGTTGAGAGCTGGGGAGGGAGGAAATGCACGACCTCGGCAATGGGAAGCCAGGGTTCAGACTGTGTTGCTGACTGGCCCAGGACGTGTGGTCCTCACACAACCCTCTTACATCTGAGCCTCTGATATTTTTACTTTTTTTCTTCCCCCGTGTAAGCAAATTAAATTGTGGTAGCACGTGTTGGAAAGAACCTGACCCCTTAAACAAAAAGGGTTGCTATATAGTACTTGCTTAACGGTCAAAGATATGTGTATGTTTCCATCACCCTCACTGCACTTTGAAAGAGGATAGCCTAGGTACTTAACTGATTTTATTATTTCTAGCCTAACATAAAGCTGTTCTCACTTGAGTACAGGTGAGAAGGGTCTTAACATCTACAAAAGACTGTGGACTAAGATGTTCAACCCTGACTGCTCCTCCCTCCTTGAGCGCTGATGGATCAGTGATGTGGAGCAGGGTGGCATTGGTTTCTGACATTGGCTTTGTGCATTGCAGGGATGCCTCTAATGCAGAAGATCTTACAGGGCCACTATTTGGCAAAAACCCACACAGTGAGACCAAGAATTTGACTGTTGTTTCACCAAAAAACTATAATAATCTGTGGTTCCATGTGCCTTTTGAAACAAAATTAAAACGCAAACACTGAGTTAAAATGTTGAGTTTAGTGAATTAAATATGTCATTTAATGCTAAATAGATTAAGAGGTTGGTTTCTAATAATGTGCTGTTAATTTTAGTGTTGGCAGTTTCTGGAAATGACTGATGTTGGATGGGATCCCAGGGAAAAGCTGAGAGACCTGCTGTCTACTCCCCACTTCTGATGCTCTGCCCCACAGATGGTTACTATCCCGTTGTTCCACCAAATGCCTGCTTATAGTCCCCCTTTACACCACAAAATGTGGTCTCTCTAACAGTGTCTGGTTTTGTCCTAATAACCATTCAGAAGACAGTACTAGACTTGCTGGATGGGACTGCTTCTCTCTCATGGCAAATTCTGTATTTTGGCAGCAGGCCATCACTTCGAAGAAATCAGCTTTACACCTTTGTTCTGGTCTGGAGCCAAGTTCAGCCCTGGTGCAGACCTGCACCAGTCCCTTTCCAGTGCTAGATGCTCCCATTTCCACAGCAGCACACCTTAGTCCCATTTAGATCACTAAAAGGCTCCTTATTTTCATCTCCCAAGTGAAACAGCTTTTCCTGCTGTCCCATCTAACATTCCCAAGCTTCAATTTGTAGCCACTGCCCCTTGCAAGGTTGTCCAGCACTACTGAGAAGAGGTTGATACAACTGCCCTGCATTACATCTTTGTAACTGCCTTTCAAGAGGAAGGAGAAGTGGGATAACAGAAGTGTTAGTAATTCCCTGGAAAGTACAATGCTTGGTCCAGAAAGGTGTATGGGAACTACTGAGTTTTGACTGCTGAATGTCGAGCAATGCAAAGTTGATTACAGTCTGTGAAAATTAGGCTGCCCAAGGTTTAATACCCTTCCACTCTCCTAATTTTGACTTTGCTTTCTAGCCTTGAACTGACTGAAGAAACCTTTGCTGTCACCTGAGTTCTTCTATATGGCTGCTACTCACCTGTAGCATGAACAGAAATGCATTTAATGTCTCGGTTTCAATTCCTTGAGTTGCATTTTTTCACCTGCCATAGTCTGAGAGTACTGGGAATTTGTCATTTGTGCGGGAACTTGGTCTTGATCTTTGGTTTTGTTTTTCTTCTCCTTCCCCTTCCCCTCCATCTCCATTTTTCTGCTAGAGCAAAGAAGACACATACTTCGTAGTCTTGCACAAAGAAGAAGGAGCTGGCCTGGGATTTAGTGTTGCTGGAGGAATAGATCTGGAACAGAAATCAGTCACAGTAAGTGATGGCTGCAAGTCACTTTTTTGCAAAGCTCGCTTTAAAGCAGGCTGGTGATTAGATCAAGTGCTCATTTATCAAGACTCACTGCAAGTCATTCACGGTCATAAAACAGTGTCTCTCAGAGGCGGCTGCATACCATCTGCTACTGAAATCACAGAGTGTCTGGGAAGCATAATTTTTATTATTGGAGATGGATGCCAATTACGTTTTCGGTCTTTAAAAGTCCGTTACTGGATGGGATCGGCTAGGTCTAAAGCCTATGCATGTAAATAAAATTCTGCATGCAGCTGCAGTGCATGCAACCTTTTAGGGGAGATTTTCATTCCCAGCCCTTGAAAATAAACTCTGTGCAGCAAAGTTTTTGAAGGATTTTGCAAATCCTGAGAATGACTGTTTCAGACCTCAGCAAACATTCTGGATTTCACGTCACAAATTTGTTTTGGTGTTATTAAGACCTGTGTATGGTCAGTAAATGAGGGTGGTGGTTGTTGTTTTTTTAAAAAAAGTCTTATACAGTATTCTGAACCAAAGATACCGTGTGCCATTAAGTGATGTTGGTGTGTAAAAAGTGATACAAGCAGCTTCTATACTGTTCAAAAACAGATTAATGAGACAGAAAAATCCAAGACAACCGGTGTCCCATGTGACAATTTCTTTACACAAGATACGCATTTAAATTCTGCCCTGAAAGAGAGAGATCCATTAAGTGCTGAGATTAGAAGAAGGGTATGTCCTCAGTCTTTGGGGCCTGCAGCAGCCCTTGCAGGAATCTTCTGGGTTTTGCTCTTACACAAAACCAATGTAAGTAAATGTATTTTACATTAAGTAGGCATTGAGTTAGAACATGGTCACAGTCTAGAGAACGGACTCTACTTCTCTCGCTACAAAGGTTGTGTTCCCTGTCTCTGGCCCAAACACTCGCAGTGTCAGCTGTGAGCAAGGGGAAGGCTCAACAGTGTCCGACCCCAGAGAGCTCCTGACCTAGAAACTGGGACACTACCTAAAACTACGATCTTGAGCCCCCTCAGGCTGAGTAGCTGATGAAGTCTTTCTTCTGAATGCTATTAGCCATGAGACCGAAAGAGCATCAGCTCCTGCTGTTTCCAGACACTCTCTGTTCAGTGTGTGTAAAGCAAGTTTCTCAGGTGGAGAACATTTTTAATGTCCTTGACCTACTGGGATTCTGGGTCCCAGCTGGATTTAGGGTTGGCATTGGGTGCTGAGCTGCTTAGATGGGCTGTTCTGCCCACACTTGGGTGCAGGAATAGAAATGCCAAATGAGCTTCAAGGTACTGAGGACTTGAGCGTGTGAGGATAGGCAGCAGATGTTTTGGACATGACCCGTATTCCACTTACCTCTTGCATTTGGGTGTCTACGTCTGCCATTGAGGCTGTTATTCCAGCTTTGAATGCCTGCTTAGACTGGCTGGAAATTTATCTCCTTGAATCTGTAGGGTTGTGGCAGGTGCCCATCTCAGCATCACCCTGCGATGAGAGGGAACAGGGGCCAAAAGGCTTCTGATTCCTTGCTGCTGGTCTGGGTATTAGGATAAATTCCTAGAGAAAATGCCATGCAGAATTGTGTCCACAGATTTGCTGCCTTGAACCTTTGCCCAGTGGACCTAGAACTGTGTGCATGGGAAACCATATTCTGGCTGCTAAAATTACAGTGCCTGATAGACAAGTCTTTAAATACCGGGTCTTGAGTATTTTACTGTCATTTATTTCAGTAAATGGCACACATCTATGTCTCAGCTGCACTTGCTGGAGTTTAATCAAAGTTTAATCCACTGCGAATAGAGTATTTTTTTCTCTAGAAAAAACACATTTCAAGCCACTAAATCCTCCCTTTGCATCTATTTGCATGGTATTTGATCAGCCAAAATGAGATGGACAATTAAATGCTTGTACAGCTGCAGTAAGTCATAGCCTTTCTTTGCACAGATGCTGTGCACCGCTTAGAAGTGTGCATTTGAAAACAGCACAGGATGTATGTCCCAGACAGTGGGAATTTGGGGAGTGGGTATCGCAAACCGCAATGTTGTTCTTGGTGTTTGCTGTAGCACAGATGTGGATTTAACCTGTGTATCACTTGGAAGTATGTTAATTGAAGACCTTTGAGGAGTTCAGTGAAAGCATAAGTGATTCGTGAGATGACATTCTCTAGCTGGTTTTGGCTGTCTTTGGCTTAGAAATGACCATGCAATAATAGCATCTTTTCCTCTGCTTTCCCCCCATCCCTAACTGCAGTTCTTGTCCAGTCACTTAGGCCTTTGAGGGTGTTTGTTGGAGCAAATGTTGCGTGCTTGACACCCAAGCAGTGGGCACTGATTGCAAACTTTGGTAGGGACTCTGTGTTCACCTTGGCCTGTAAGGCACTATGTGTGGTCATGAGGTTAAAGCATCCTTAAGTTAAAATCTTTCTTGTAGGTCCACAGAGTGTTTTCAAAGGGAGTGGCATCTCAAGAAGGGACTATTCATCGAGGAGATCTTGTTCTGTCAATCAATAGCAAGTCTCTTGTGAGCTCAGTCCATGGGGATGTCCTGAATGCTCTTCATCAGGCAAGACTATACAAATATGCGGTCATTGTCATCCAGAAGGAAAAAGACAAAGCAACCAATTCCTCCAGACTTGAGATATCCGCTACTGGCAGAAAATGTGTGAGGTCTGGAAAGGATGTTTCCATGGAAATAGGAACAGGTATGATCTTTGTCCAAGAACAGTTGGAAGGATTCCATTGCAGAGCAGACTGAAGGGAAAAATGTCCAAGTGTTATAGATTAAAAGTGTCTGTGCCTTACGTAATTGAAGGGAGCAAATGAAATTACCTTCAAATTTTATTTGTAATAAATATCATAACTAGGCAGAAACTTAGAAGGACATTTAGGGCCTAATCCAATTTCTACTAAAGTTAGTGATTCCACATATTCTTTCAATCCAGGATAAACTGCTTTTAAGTAATAACAGTAGTCAGTGCAAGAAAGCAAACAACCAAAAAAAAAAAAACCCAAAAAAACCCCAACCTCAAAGAAAACCCCAAGCCCTGCAGTTTGTTATGCATAGGGACTGAAGTTGCTCTTTGTAATAGCAGATTTCATACTGTTTCTACCAAAAACATAGAAAAAATGATTTTGATATTACAGTAAATGGAGCTAAGACAAATCCAAGTCGGCCATCCCATAGGAAACAGGGATAAATGGTTTAAGTGGAAACGTATCAGTGGAATGGTTAAGTTCCTGTTTGGGAACAAGACAGCATTTCGGTGTGAAGGCTGCACTTGGGGTGTTACAAACAGTTCTCAAATTTTTTTGTAGAATTAAGACACAAAACCCTTTAGTACCCGTCTGTCTGCTGCTGCTTCAGGAGCAGGGGGATGACCTGCTTCAGCCCTGCACTGCTGCAGTGTCCCTGGGAGGGAGTGGGCAGTGGTTACAGTTTATTGCTGAGAGATTTGGTGATGCGGCTTCCAATACCAGGCACTCAGCTCAGACCACCCCAAAACCAGGACGTGGAGCTGACACTCACCCCTTTTTAACCCGCTGGCTGTAATCATTACTGTTTTGGTTTTTTTTTTTTCCTGCAGCAGTTTTTATTGTTTTATGCTTTCACTGGGTTTTATAGTACAGCTTTGTAATACAGCTTAAAAGAAATAAGAAGCACTCTGTAAATGAATGGATCGGCCTTTCTGGAATTGCTCCCATGGATATAATATATGTAATTACTTCAGAATCCCTTTCTACCCTAAACTCCCTGCATCCTGCACATTGGCAAATGCAGAATATCTGCTGGGTGCAGGCACTAGGGGGCAACATTATCTCATAAACAACATAGTATTGGGTTATTAAGAATATAATTCCATCCTGCAAGGCAAAGCACATCTTAAAATGTTTTAGATAACATTTAAAGTTGTTTGAGATAACAGTAGCAGTAATTTGTGATAATGCGGACTGCATAATTTTTACATTCACGTAGGGCAAAGAGGGTCCTGTTTTCCAAAATTGTAGATTTATTTCCTCCTAAGCAAAATCATATTTATGTCAGCTACAGCAATATTGCATTCTAAAAATATCTGCTATGTAGGAGGCAGGATGCACCTACAGTTAATTATGGTTATTTCCATAGATATGAGACCAGAAACAGTTATTCACACTAGTGAGTGAGTACAGACGTTTCCTTAAGAGGATGAAACATGTTTGTTTAATGTAATGTTTCATTCATTACTGTTATGTAAAAAGATGTGGCTCATTGGATAAGCAAGTGGGAACAAATGAAAGAAAAAAGAAATGCTCTTCACTCACTATTTTTTGTAATTTTTCAGTTATTTTGTTGATGTTTAGAGTCTTTGCTAAGTTTTGTAAGTGTTAATTTTGCCAAAAAAAAAAATGCCTTGGCAGGTTTTTGTTTAACATGCAAAATGACAATGTCTCTGTGCATAAGTGCATTTTGTACTGTCTCACTTTCACAGCTGCAATAATACACGTTCACTTCTGAGAAACTGGGTGACCACATGTTCTAGTCTGAATATGAACTGAACTCTGAATTGCTTTGTCACTGCAGCAAAAACAAAACCAGCCAAACACAACTTGCAATTTACTGTTAACTGCATAACAAGATGCTGTGTATATTCTGTCACAGATCCAAACCTGGATATGAATGATGTCATCTGTGTTGAATTATTGAAAACCTCTGCTGGCTTGGGATTCAGTCTTGATGGTGGAAAAGCTTCCATTGCTGGAGACAGGCCCTTGCTTGTAAAAAGAATATTTAAAGGTACTACAAGCATGCAGTTGATATTATCCCAGTTTTCCTTTTTGGGCATTGTGCAGATGTTTTAATTCTTGGACTCAATTTTTTTTTTTGAAGCAAGGGTGGTTTTTGTGGCCCTCGTTTATTACCACTTACTAGCCAAAGTGGTCATTAAAAATACACACCTGGGAATGGCTAGGGATTGCATCTGCTAGTAAATGTTTGTGGAGCAGTCTGATTTACTAAATATGATGCAGTTCACTCCTGGGCTTGTCCGCTATTCTAGACATTAATTTACAGCAGCAATATCGTATGTAACGGTTTGAGAAGTTCATGCCTTAACTGATTCTCTTTTCTGAGAGAAGCACAGTGCAGGTAATCAGTGTGGTTCCAAAGCACCGTCCTGCATTATACCCAATTATTAATTTTACCTTTTTTTTGGTCTGTTTTTTTTTTTTGTTAGATATCAGTATTAGCTTTCACCAAGAATATGTGATGTTTGTATTCAAAAACTGCCACTCTTGGATGCTTTGTTTGTCAGCAGGTAGTTAAACTTATATGAACTGTGTATAGAAAGGAAACCAATCCCACAACTATACTGTGATTTTAATATGTCTTAGTCTGGGATTCAGTTTAGTGAAAAACATGGCACTTTCTAAAGGAAGCTGAAACTCTCAATGAAGTTGCGGGTGTGCAGCATTTTTACAGGATTACTTTTCAATGGTTTATTCTCTCATCAAGGAAGAAAATCAAACTTGTATTTCCTGAATTGTTTATCAATTTCTGTGTGTGTGTTTGTTTTCCCCACTTTAGAAATTGATTCTGAGGGTCAAGAGCATGTTTAATTTTTGAGCTCATTAATTTATATCCTTAGATACAGTCCTTTTCCCTTCCCCTCCCCATGATGGCTGATGTTAGTTAAATTATCATTACAGAAAACAAACTTTCATCATCAGTGAAGGGTGTACCCCTCCCTAGGAGCTGTTTCTGTGTCTCATGTGTTTGCCCGAAGTTTGCTACCCATGTTTGATTTATCCATCCCTGTTATCTGGGTTTTACATCTACTGCAGTATCTGCTTATTACCATGTTAAAATTCTGCTTGAGAAAATACATCCATGCCACATACAACCAGGTTTTCTTACAGCTACAGAGATAACGTACAGCATATTTCATGCACTCATGCTGCTTCCTTCAAAAACAGACATTTTTTTCTGAGAACAAGGATTTATCTTGGTTAAAATAACATTTTCGGTGAGATGCGGCCTGGGGTAGATTGCTAGAGCTGAGCTGAACATAAGTGACTTGTACTAAAATTGCCACTGTTGGAAAAAATGGTTTATTTGCTGTTCATTGTGGTGGAAAGAAAATTTTTGTGGGTTTACTTTTTTTTTTACACTGACTTTTTTTCCCCTTTTGCTCCTAGGTGGTGCTGCGGAGCAATCTGGAAACGTAGAAACTGGAGATGAAATAATTGCTGTTAGTGGAAAATCATTACTTGGCCTCATGCATTACGATGCCTGGAACATTATTAAATCTGTGCCAGAGGGCCCTGTTCAGTTACTAATCAGAAAACACAGAACTTCAGTATGATGGAAGCACTACATCTAATCACACTTGCTAAGATGAAACATTTAAAACTGGCTAGAAGCTGTCTTTGTTTCTAAAGCCACACAGAAGTGTCTTAATGCTCTACAGGGAGGTGCTAAGAGCCTTGGAGAACCACTGAGCAAGCATGTGATGAGCATCATAAAATCTCACCTAATTATCGAGGATGAAGGAAGCCAAATGTTAGAGACGTTTTTGTATTATGTGGCAGTTTTAATGGAACTTCAAGACCTCTCCTGGGTTTGGTTTAAAGTATTTTGTCTGAAATAAATAACACTGTGCCTGTCCCTGATATTTTTAGTATCTGCAGAGCGTTGGGAATATAACTTGTTGGTTGCCATCCTGTTGACAAGGATGGGTATTTAGACTGTACTGTATCACTTAGCTGTAATAAGACTTCAGGGCACTTACTTAGGGTCTGGTCCTTTTTTGTTCTAATAAGAGAATGTCTGGAACAATCTCACTTTATTCTTCTAAGTGCAGTTTTGCTAAAAATGCATGACGAGAGTATAATTTTGCACAACTTTTATGCCTAAAACATGAGCATTTTATTGCAAAGCTGAAAAATCCTTTTAAAACTGATGAACTAACTCAGCATCCACCACAACTGAATCTGCTCTTAGATGCAACTTGTATCTGAAAGCACTTGGCATTAATGTGGTAGAAATCTGTGAGCAAGAAAATCATGTCCAAATAATAGGTGGTTGTCCACCAAGGCGTAGACTGAGTTGTTAGTTGTGATTAAAATGGGAGCGATAAAAATTGGGGTCTGAATTTTCAGATTTAGGCTTCTAATGTTAGGCACCTTTAAAATATATATATTTTTGGAAGGGGAAAAATTTCAGGTGCTGAGTGCTTGCAGATCCCACAGACTTCAGCGATCGCTAAGTACATCTAAAAGCCAGGCTGCTTTTATTTGGCTGCAAGAGGTTTAAGGCTGCCCAACTTGAAACACTCAGACTGGAAAATGGTGGTCTAAGGATGTGGATTATAACAGATTAAATCTGAACTGGCCATATTTGTGGTGGCTTTTAATCGCTCTTTTTGTTTTCTCCTGCCCAGTATTTACTTTTGCTTGTGTGAGAGTGGGTGAGGATGTGTGTGGAAGATACAAGTGTGCCCAGCTGCGTCAGGAACAGGCTGATGCTGAGGGTTCTGGATGGTGAAACTGAAAACGGTGTAGATGGGAGAAACCGTGGTGTTAGATACAGCAAAACTGAAAGGGTTGCAATACCGCGGGTGCTTAGTTTGGATTTTCTCACCTCTACTCACAGTAGAGGTATCGGTAGCGGGCCGCCATGCTGCTGAGTGTTATTTATAGTCTGCTGTGTTGGGAGGAGAGTGTATGGGTGCAAGAGATTAGACTCTGTTATTTTTCTTCCTACATCTGGGATAGCTAAACAACATAAGAGAGATACAGGAGGAAATGGGCCAGTGTCCTTATCAGCTGAGAACAAGTTGGTTGTTCCAGAGTGCTCAGGTTGTTTGTCACATGAGGCTGGAGACCACTTGCAGCCAACATGCCCAGGGCGAAGAGCTCTTAGCCTGGAGCCGGTCCAAATCTGAAGCGCTGCCTATGTTTATAGTGAGCCAAGACACTGTGTAGCTGTTACAAAAAGGTCTGGGCTTGTCGCTTGGCCCTACCCCAAGATCATACTATAGTTCAGTTCATTTACATTTCTTCAGCCGTGCTTGGAGCAATTGCTTCCAGGTTAGTGGAGCACTCAGTTTGGTTCATTTCTGTGACAGCTTCATTAGACTGCAGCTCGTGATGTGCAGAGGAAAATTCAGTTCTGTGAGGCAACCTGAGACAAGGCAAGCAGAAAAGCTGTGCAATGTTTGCCTAAAAATGAATAGGTTGAATTCTTTTTCAGTGATGTATTAGCATGTGAATCCAGGGAGAGATGCAGCTTTTGGTTACAGGAAAGCCAATACTGTACGTAGTCCTACAGCTGCTTTGCCTGCAGGATTTCTGTTGAAACTAATTCAGGTTCAGTGCTGTGAAATGACTGTGGGGTTGCGTCCCCTGTGACCCCGAAGCTCAGCTGCTCTGTCGGGACTGGTCCTTGCCTCCAGGCACCTCCGTGGTGGGGAGAGGCTTCTGGAAGATGCAGCACTTGCGGTCAGAGGACCACACTGAGGTTGCAGGCCTGTGCTGGGATAAAACAGGTTACCCCTGCATATTTGCTGAAAAACTGGGAGAAGGCATTTGGCAGTGGCAATTAAATGGTGAGGCCTTGTTCAGGAATGACCAAAATCTGACTGTAATAGCGTGTATAATAGATACATAAAATGCATGTGGAATTTAATGCAGCGTAGTGAATACATACCTGTATACGTATAATACGTACAAGTGCAGTACTGACTTTTTGCTACTTTAATGTGGTAAATCACAGTTGTGTTTTAGGAAATGGCATTTTTTTTCAGTCCATAGTTTAAAATTTTGGAGGTTCCAATGCAGGAGGGCGTATGTCTCCCTCACTCCTAAACCGGTGTGAGCTCAAAGGTAAAATCTTCGTATTGTAAATTAAACTTAATTTGAGGTGTCTTAAGATGATACGTGGTGAATATTTTCAGACGCTTATTTGCAGGTACTGTTCATTGTGAGTGATTTAGAAGGCTTTCATTTTTCAGTAATCGAATACTGTTCAGTATTTTATTTTACATGCACGTAGATATGTGTTGGCTGAGTAACAGCAAAAAGATGGGGATATTTGTGTATGGGGATATTCAGTAGTAGCTATAATTTAAAAGATAGGTTTAATGTTTTAAGTCTGATAGTTACAATGAGTAGAATGATACACTCCTCTACTAACATTACAGCAAGAAAAAGAATAGTGTTTAACCTTGATTGTTTATGTTCCTGAAAATACTTTTTTTTTTTTTTGTGAAAGAGCAAGAAACATCTTTACTGATGCTACCAGTGTTGATAACGGTTAGAGTAGCATTTCCCGATGTCTCTATTGGGGTGACATTCCCCATAAAAGCCCCAGGATTTATGCAACATGGGTCTGCTTTATTACAAGCAGGATGGGTAGACCAAACAGATGTAGTGAATCTTTGGTTACGCACCTGGCTGCACCAAAATGACAGACGGCATTGCATTAGTTCATCAGTATTCCGTAGGTTCACGAGCATTTTTGGCCTTGCTGTTTGCATATCGGTCCCCACGGTGATTCTTTGCCATGCTGGAGGGTTGGCCAAGCTCTAGGAGAGTGGTGACTCTCCAGAGACTTGCAGCTGCATCTTGGAATACCAAAAAATCAGGATGAAATTATGGACTGGGTACACAACGCTTCACCAGGGATCTGAAGGCATTCCAGATAAGGTGAATTTGCTCCTAGATGGGGAAGGCCTGGTGGAGGGCTTTGCCGCTGCCAGGCCTGGGGCAGCTCAGGGTGCACGTCCTGAATATGAGAGTGGGCTCTGGTGCGATACTGCCATTGCATATTCTGCAGCCTTTTGTACCTGGGAGCTCTTTCCAGCTTCTGTGGGGAGTGCATCTGTATTAAAAACTGTGAGATTAGGCCTAAATTACAGAGGGAGCAACATCTGATCATTTTCTTGCTAAAAAAAAAAAAAATACAAGGGCAGGTAAGTATTAATGAACTGTTGAGTGACTCATATTTTCTAACGACCCTCACTTAAAATTAACCCTAGTTAATGTTCTGCAGTGGTTCTTGTCAAAATCTGAAGGAACTATTCCCAGATGGGAATGTTTACCTGCTTCTACATTTAGGGTATGTAAATGTATATGTGGAAATATTGATGAGGAGTAGACTAGATCGTGTGAGAAATTGGGATCCCACTCTAGGTAGGTTTTGTGTGTTAGGCTGATACACTTCTTGTATGATACTGTATATTTACACTTTTATTTATATAAATAAAACTTCTTTTAATGAAAACTGTTTAATATGCCTTGTATATTATAAAAAAGTGAGTGCAATAACATGAAATAGATTGTACATTTTTCAATTTGCTGTCTCTGTTATGTAAATCTGTATCGCCATAAACTGTTTTGTTCGGGGTTTTTAGTGATTTTGAAAATAAATGGTATCCTTAGTACTCCTCTAGATACTTATTTCTGTTATGCTAAAGTCTGGTCCACAGTTGGAACTTGCATCGCAAGGACAAGGTTGTCCTGGAGAGCACAGTCAAGGACCAAGTGTTAATGCTGTCCAGATGTGCATCTAAGCAAGAAGTAAAACACCGCCCTCTAAGAGCTGTCATTCAGCGTGAAGAGGATTAAAGCATTTAAGAAGTGTTAGAAGGTGTTCTATAGGACCTGCTTTGGTGTCTTGGAAGATGTGCTCTGTTTTTTCCTGCCCCTGTGCAAGGAAAATGCAGAGGGCAAAGGTGAAATCTAGAGTTTTCATTAAGAGCAGCAGTCTCTGGAGCACGTTGCCTATAAACTGTGCCTCCTGCCCAGCCCCTGGGCTGTAGGAGAATGGGTTGTATGCATAGGGAATATGTATATACAACTATGTCCTAGACAACTCGTATTTGTTGTTGTCTTCCACCTACCCTGGGGATAAACTCCCCTCCAAAATCCCGGTGAGCTGGCGGTGTGTGCTGGGCTGGAGGTAAGCTCTCTGTGGATGGAGTGGAGCTGCAGTGGAGCTCATAGTGGGAGGTGGACGCCACAACCTCCAAACTGGGAAAGTTTGCATCAAGTGGTCCACCTTCTTACAGAGACAGCTGGCTTCACCATCGCTGCATGGCAGCTCGAAGCAAGCCTGCCTCCCAGAAAGATGAGTCGGCCCAGAAGGCGCAGTCCAGATGCCCTTCCCTCAGCTGCTCTGACATGGGGAATGCCAGAGGTGCCCAAAATCCCGTGCTGCCTGGCAGCGCACAGACATGTCAGATAGTCACTGTGGGCTGGGCTGAGCTGGAGGAAGGAGCTTGTGAGTTAAGAGTTTATATCCACATTGCAAGCCCGTGTGCATTGCTCCGTGTTTGAGTGCTGGGTTGGGCACTTGCAGCAGCAGTGCGGCTGGAAACTCCCACCTGGCTCACGCCACAGCGCAGTCCCGTGTTCTCAGTGCACACATTGCGCTCGCCTGCGTCTCTCCTGCCATGCCTTGCAAACCTCACCATTTCCTCCGGTGCACGGTGCTGCCTGAAAGGGCTGGGTGGGCTTTTCTGCGAGGGGAGGAAGGCATTTACTTTCCCGTGCCAGTGGCGTGGATGGCATTTCCCTTGTCTCCGGGCTTCTGCCCCAAAAGCAGCTGTGTTTGCTTTTGGTTTCCTTCTCTGGGTGCTGCGCCACAAGGGTGCAAGTGAGCAAAAGTCACGTGAGGAGCTTCTGCCCCGGTGTTTCTGCTGAATCACCCTGCGGGAAAGGCCAGCGCGTCAGGCTCCCAGCCTGCTCCATGGGTGCCGGGACCCTTTCCCAGGCTGGAGGGGAAGAGGAGGAGTGGTATCCAAGTCCCCCGTCTGCATTGGGACCCTTTTTCCCCATGTCCCTCTCCCTTGCAAACAGCCATGATGAGGGACGCTACAGAGCCTGTGTTGTTGCGCAGATGAGATTGTGCAAGGCATAAAACTAGTAGCGTGGGAAGGGGATGGACGGGGAGGTGTGGGGTAGCACAGCAGCCCCCTCGAGCTTGCTCTGGCACATCTATCACTGGCTGGAGTCTGGCTTCTCCCCCAGGGGCTGTATGGGGAAAAGCAAAAAGACATTTTTAGCCATGAAGATCTCCTCTGCTTTCCCCTCTCCCCTGCTGTCCTCAGTGCTAGGACAGCCCAGCCCTTCTTTCGGTGACTCCTCTGTATTCATCCTCCTGTCTGTCCTTCTCCCACTTTCTCCTAACACATGGCATGAGCTGGGGATCAACAGGGCTCAAGCCTCAGAGCAGCCTGGCTCTTAAAAGATCAGTCTTGCACGTCTTTAGTTAAAATTTTAATTGCCCCAGACAGTGACTAAGTAAAGAGGAATACAAAAGAGAGAAGATACAATGGACTTAATCCATAAATGGATTAGTACATGCAACTTCATTGATCCGCTAAGACATATGAAGTGGCAGAAAATTACATTTAAGTCTTACCTAACTGTCCTGGTTTCAGCTGGGATAGAGTTAATTTTATTCCTAGTAGCTGGCAACTCAAGAAGAGTACAGGGATCTCGTTAGGTCACGCAGAGAGGAAATGAGAAAAGCAAAAGTCCCGCTAGAACGCAATCTGGCCGCTGTCATTAGAGACAACAAAAAATGTTTTTACAAATATATTAATGACAAGAAGAGAGCCAAGGAGAATCTCCATCCTTTATTGGATGGGGGGGGGAACATTGTCACCAAGGATGAGGAAAAGGCTGAGGTACTCAGTGCCTTCTTTGCCTCAGTCTTTAACAGGCAGACCAGTTAGCCTCAGGGTACTCAGCCCCATGAGCTGGAGGACAGGGATGGCGAGCAGGATGAACCCCCCATAATCCAAGAGGAAGCAGTCAATGACCTGCTACGCCACCTGGATGCTCACAAGTCTATGGG
>NW_008795938.1:3796678-3804173 GCF_000699145.1 Aptenodytes forsteri
GGGCACAGCCAGGACAGCTGACCCAAACTGGCCAAAGGGATATTCCATTCCATGTGATGTCATGCTCAGTATATAAACCAGGGGGAGTTGGCCAGGGGGCTGTCACCACTGCTCAGGCACTGGCTGGACATCAGTCAGCAGGTGGTGAGCAATTGCATTGTGCATCACTTATTTTGTATATTCTTTTATCAATAGTATTATTATTTTCCCTTCCTTTTCTGTCCTATTAAACTGTCTTTATCTCAACTCGCGAATTTTACTTTTTTCCCCCCGATTCTCTCCCCACCCCACTGCAGGGGGGGAGTGAGCGAACAGCTGTGTGGTGTTTAGCTGCCTGCCGGGTTAAACCACAACACTAATTCAGCTGTGTTTCAGGGACTGGGCTTTTTCTGAAGGCCTTGAGGCATGGGCAAATGGGGAACTTGGCACAAAAGGCATGAGAAGTTTTCAATTTCGGGGACGGCTTTTTTTATTCCCGTATCGCTAACATACAGAGCTCAGATCTAAATGAGGTAAGTAGAGACACCTACTTTGTTGTTTGCAATCAGGTTTATCATTCTACCTGAAAAGTTCTGGTTTATTTCTCATTTTTTATGTCTTCGCCGCTCTCCTGTTCCCTGTTAGCATCACTCAACACAACTTAATGTCCAAATAGGGTCCATGTGTCTCTGGTGTGGCTGTTTATGGCTCCAAAACCTCATCTGTATTTCCTGGAATGTGTCAAAACTGCCACTTTATCACATTTGACCAAAGGCTGATGGTTGCTGTCTCTGTCCCCACACAGGGGTGGTGTGAAGGAGAGCCCCCGGGAAGGAGGTTGCCCGTGGCCCTCCCTGGAGCCAGTGGCTGGGCAGGAGCAGGGCATGCAGTGGCTGAGCGCGATGCCTGTGCACACAGGGAAGTGACGCCGCAGGGCAGTATGTGACTGCGATGACACGGGGAAGCAAAACCTCTCCAGGCCATGGCCCTGAGCTGCACTTCTCGGTGCCCAGGGCCATGCAGGCTCAGCCCCAGAGCCAGCCATCACTGCGGGGGGCAGGTCCACCCTGCTGCCTCTGCGCTGCCAGCCCCTTGCCCTCCCCTTGACCTGGGCTGGGAGATTCAAAGCTTTGGTCCAGCAGTTTGATGCTTTTGTTTTTTCCTTTCCTTTGCAATATTGGGTCATATAAGCGCTCTTGCAGCACCTCCACCCTGTGTCCAGAACCCCTGTATCAGTAAGTGCCTGGAAAGCAAGTGATGCTGTGTTATTCAGCACCCCCGTATGAATAAGTGCCTGGAAAGCAAGTGGTGCTGCATTATCTAGGGCTGACGCCCACTGCTTCTGGTAAAAGAGTTTGGGTCGTTTCTCCTTGTCAAGGCTGGCTGAAACCAGACTGTTATCACGGGCCCTTAGCAAAAGCCCATTTTAGACTTTGCCTTTCCCGAAAAAGCCAACCATGTCTTGCTCTTTCCATGTAGTTGTGTTCCTCAAAGCACTTGACTCAGCTAAAAGACTTCACAAATTAATGATGATTGCAATAATTTCTAAAGCTTTTTTCCTTTAAAAATATAAAATCCCTCTCATTTAACGCTCATAAGAAAGAACATTTGATGCAAGTAAACATCCTTTCCCCAAACAAGGAGTTGCCCTCCCATCCTGTGTAAACCTGTGACTAGAAGGATGTCTCCCAGCAGTCAGGGTATTTTCTGAAGTTAGCCGATACTAAAACCAGAACCTTTTTGCCTTTCCATTGATAGTCCTGTATGCGCTGGCCTCACCTCACCATGCAGCTGAATCAGTCTGATATCGTTGTGCTGAGCAAACAAGTTACCTGAAGCTGTAGTTGCTTGGATTTTTTCCCTACCTGGCAAAGCCATTTCCTTGACATGCTGTGGACACCATGGTAGCACTGGGAAAAGCCCAGCTGCTGTTGCCAAAAATTACCTCCCTAATTCCTGATTCTGGGCAGGAGGGTCCTGAATGTGGCCTCGTGCCTTTGTCACGGCTCGGTCACATCCCTTTCGGGAGCACGAAGGGGAAGGTACAAGCAGAAATGTGCCCTTAATTGCTGCCACGCAGCAGGTGACAAAGGTGGCTGCAATCCTGGCTTGGATCCCGGAGCTGAGGGAGGAGGCGCAAACATGGTACCTTGACCTGGGCAGAGCATGATAACGCAGGCAAAACCTGAAAGGCACAAAAGTCCATTTGATGAGCACCATCCCAGGGCCATCCTCTGCTCTGAGTCCCCCAGGTGGGCACTGCAACAGTGTCATGGTGGTAACGCAAGGGTGCTGGCGTCCTGTTCGCCAGCCTTACCCACTGTTGCTGAAGGTAACTGGTTTCTTCCGAGGTTTGCAGCTGGATTGTCCCCTGAAGAAAGGTGCCTTGGCCCTTCAAGCAGTGGCAGCAGCACGGAGGAGCTGAGCCAAGTGGTGCTCCCGCCGTCCTTTCCTGCAGAGAAGGGAATGATGCCAAAGCCCCTGTAAGATGAAATGGCTGGAATAATTTGAGGTCACTGCCATTTCATGAGATATCTCCTGTTGCTAAAGGAGTGACATCTGCCTCCATGCTTTCGGAGGGCTTGCGGACTGGTGAGATTTGCATTGGAAAGAGACCATGCGTGAGAAGGGAGGGTAGCCTTGGTGTGGCCGGTTTCTTATGCCATCATCCAGACAACAGAGTGACGCACTTGGGTAAAGACCCTTGTTTACAGCTGTAACAGCTTTTGGAACTATTGCTCACTGACAGTCCCGCCATCAGACAGTTACCTACTTCATGGAAAACCCTGCCAGACCGAAAGTCGACACATCATATCCCCAGCCCTTCCTGTCCGGCCTCCTTGCACCTCTATGGATGCACGTCATGCCCTCACACCATCTCATGTCAACGGGAGGAAAATGATAACATTAGTCCTTTCCAGCAGCACGTGCTAAAAATAATGAGCAGCATATGAGACATTGTTTTTCAGATGACTTAAAAAAACATCCTGCAGGGGGGAGAGGGAAGGAGGGAGGTGTTGTCTGTTGTCTAGCAATTTGTTGAGGAAATACCACATGTGCATCCAGTCTCAGGTGTAAGAGCATGAGCTGGCCAAGGACACCGGACTGGTTTTCGCCTGGGCAAGCACAGTGCGAATGCGACCTGAGGCTGCACTTGCTGCTCTGGCAGGTGCCCACGGGCCGTGGTTAATGGAGAGTGCTATGGGGCGGCAACTCCAGCAGTTTGCTTCAGCAGCTGGGTTTGGTTTGGTTTTTTGATATCAGGTGCTTGCGTGTGAGTCAGGCGCCTTCAGACAGCGATGCCATTCCCCAGTGATGGGATTTTTTTTTCCCCTGCCCTTTAGGGAGGAGCAGGTCACAAGCACTGTGCTCTGGTGGTGACCTGGCTGCAGAGGGGCCAGGTTCCGGCAGGCAGTGGGTGAGGGTGTCTGGATGTTTCACAAGGCTGACGAGTCCTACAAGTGTAATTTGCTGGTGGGGCTGTGCAAAAATGCACTGTGCAGCACCTATGGTAGCACTTGGCATCGGGCTGATGGGCCTTCTCAGGACTGCTTTGCTGATGCCTCCTGAAGTAAAGTTCCTCCAAGCCTCTGCTAGTGGCTAACTGAGAAAGGACAGGGAACTGCTTCCCTTCGTTTTTTCTTGTTTACTAGAAACCAGAGCCTTCAGCCAGGAAGCTCTTAGTCCTGCTTGTACTGGGAACACATGCCCCAGGCATGGCGCTCCCTGCCCCTGAAGCTGGGGAGAAGCAGCACGATGAGTCAGGGGGAAGGCCTGCTATGTGCATGGCGTAGCAGGTGAGGATCTCGGGCTCTCCTCTCCACAGACACATCTTTGGGTCCCAGCTTTAGGGAGGAAGAATAAGCTCTGCACTATCCCTTTGCTATTGCCTTGCGGTAAGCAGTATCATTTCCCCCTTTTCCAAAACTCCAGCTTCAAACTTTGGAGAAAGTCAAAATCTGATCTTGGTGAAACGCTGTATTCCTTTCTGCCTGCATCCGAGACAAAACCCTTGGATTCTATCCTTCACTGATCCCCAGGGACTCT
This sequence comes from Aptenodytes forsteri, assembly GCF_000699145.1. Classification (NCBI taxonomy): domain Eukaryota; kingdom Metazoa; phylum Chordata; class Aves; order Sphenisciformes; family Spheniscidae; genus Aptenodytes; species Aptenodytes forsteri. The sequence continues at coordinate 3,800,705 of NW_008795938.1, forward strand.
TCCTCAAAGCTGCAACACCTCTGGTAGAGGTAATGGAGCCCCTGACACCACCCAACTACTCTGCGGGCAGTAGTTACTAAAAAATACCAGAATAGGTGTCTCAGTTTCCCATTTTGAAGTTCAAGGATATGGTTATGTCTTGTTCCTCTTAAAGACAGAAGTAAAAGCCTAATCTCCCCATGCATACCTACTGGCACTCTGCCGTTGCCCTAGTGTGTGCCCGCTGACTTGGAAGTATGGAAGGAATTTGTATAATACGATCACGCATTCAGAATCTGAAAAAAACCCCTGAGTTATAACAACGACTCATTTTTCTCAAATGAGAGAGACTCATTTCGCAAACGCTTTGTATTTATTATCTCAGCAAGAATTCAAGACATACATGCATGGGGCATACAGCAAAGCATCTGGCCCATATCCAGAGTAGGCCTTAAGAAAAACAAAATCATGTTGATACAGTCATATAGCAGATCCTTTGCAGAAGTAACAAAAGGAATCCTAGGGAGGACATCAGCAAGCGCTTGCTTATATACTGGCACTGATCGCTTAGATCTAGGTCTCTTTCCCAAGCTCCCGGTGAATGCTGGCGCTCTTGACAATGCTCAGAGAAACATTAAAAAAGTTTCATAAAAAGCAAAGAGTCTTTGCAGATCTAGACAGAAAAATACTGTGCTAATACTTAACTCAGATATCCCCATGACAATGAATTATGGGGATGCTTTTTTTTTCATAACAATCGTGTGTGCTACAGCCTGAAGAATTGGGCAGGCTCTATGAAGCCCGCACCTTGTTTCCTATTGAATTTCGAAGCAGCGTACATTGAGCAGAACACTTTTATTCGAATACATTTCAGCTACTAATGCAAATGGTAATGATGAATTTTCCTGAGAGTCCCAGGCAGGCACAGTCATTGTTTAGTGTCCATAATGAAGACTCCAAGACTCCACCAAGCCCAGGACATACAGCGGCAGCCCTTCTATTGAAGACAGGGTTGCCTTTGACGAACAGCTTTGCCAACTTGCACGCGGCACTAGCCGGGGAGCTGGCGTTTGGCCTAGCAAAAACTCTGCATTTACTTTTTAATACCTGAAAAACTGACCTCTGTCCATATCAGCAAAACACGTTACTTTGCAGTACTAAGACGAATAACAACTACTCTTGAAACACGTTCTCACTGGAAAGGTATTAGCTGACTTAGAGGAGGAGGGAACCATGCATGTGGCTCAAGCCAATGGCAAAGCTCCCAATAACGCCACTGGGATGGGGTTAAACCCTCCGTGTGGAAAGCAGGCAAAGTCAGTCAGCTTCTGCTTAGTGAAATCAGTGATAACAAGTAACAGCCATATACAGTTGGTTGTGACAGAGTGACCAGAGCTATGTAATGACCATTTTGCAAAGGCAAAGTCAGGAGAGCTAACTGAAAAATTCATTATAAATACAAACAAGAATTCACTACAAGGCAGGAAAAAATGCAGTTTGAACAGACCCAGAATTCAGAAAGTGCAACTATACAGCCTTATATGATGCAAATGTACTTACATACAAGGTTAGTTAAGAGAAGGAACACTGACCGTTGACCTAAGAGGTAGCTACAAACATGATCAGCTTCAGCCATTTTCTTGCTAGCTTGCACCCATGAAAAAATACTGTTTAGGATCGTGTCCAACATGAGTTGACTAGCAGAGTTAGTTTGCCTTGATGGCGATCAAGGTGTGCTTAATTCAGCTCCTCTGAAGCCAGCCAAGGGTAATAACCCTTCAGTGAGATAGCCATAATGCATCACAATCCACTGGACGTGCTGCAGTGGCTTCATCATTCTGAAACCAAAATGAGGTTACCATGAAATGAAATGGAAATAAAGTACAAGGGAAGAACCTTCACTTGTAAGTATCATTAAACATTCAGAAATCCAAGGCTACTTTCCTGTACTGACTGTAACATTCAATTTTATTGATATTATTTCTTCAAAGAGAGGTAGTAACTTTCTTTGAATAAATAACATTCTCAAGAAAACTTGAGATTCAGCTTAGATTCAACTTTAAGATCTACTTCTATTGAAGAGTTATTTTGTTACTTATAAAGACACAGCAGTATTGTACTGTTCTCAAGAAATTCTTTGTAATATTGAAAGAATCCTTCCACCACACACACCTCAATATCTGTATTTGTGTAATATATATTCATTCATATATATGTCTTATATAATGCTATACTAAAGTATGCTCCCCTCTCTGATGCATGATATATTTCATTATCAGAAAACATTATGCTTTCTTCTAGTTAATATAATGTATTTTTATGTCATGTTTTGAACATATTTTCATACCACATTTTGAGCCTAAACAAGTAGCATTCAATTAATAGGTCTGTGAAATACTCATGTCATACACATGGGGTGCACATATTTATATTTTTTATATATATAATATATATACACAAATATATACATTATATATAATATAGACTAGAACTATGCAACATCGTGTTAATTCACAGGGTGTGCACATATTTATATTTTTTATATATATAATATATATACACAAATATATACATTATATATAATATAGACTAGAACTATGCAACATCGTGTTAATTCATAGAATTGTAATTTTTAGTCCACAAAGCAACATAATGTAACACATAACCTTTCAATAAAGACAGTGGTTTAATTAACAAATGAAATAATCCCACCACCAGATTCCTGTCCAGCAGAATCCATGCTTTAGAAAACAAAAGCAGTCAGAAATCAAGCAACTGGCTTTTGCCTTGTGATATATGACCCCATGTTCCAAGACAATGACTTTATTTGTCTTCTTCTCAAAGGTGGTCCAAGCTCTGCGGTGAAACGTAGCTGTGGGACACGAGGACCAGAGGGCAACTGGGGAAACCAGGCTCCTGGAAGTCTTCCCAGACCAGCCTGAAGGGCAAGTTCTGTCTTGCCCCAAGTCTCCCCATCGCGAGGCGAGGGGCTCTGCCCATTGCTATCTTTTTTTTCCCACCTGGCATTTATACGCCAATATTGCTGCAACATTCCTCAAAGAAATCATGTTGCGACAGCCATCCTTCAGCAGCTACAGGCAGTAAAACACAACGCAAAGAGCTTTCTTCATCTCCCAGTGTCAGTGAAGTCTCTTGTTCCAAATCCACAAAGCCGAGGTCTTCCCTTTCTTTTCAGCACACCGTGTCCGAGGGGAGCTCACGTTTCCGGGCAGAATAGCTTCGTGAGCAGGTTCAGGATCTTCTGCCGCAGGTCCCACTTGTCGCCTATCCTGCGCAGCTGCAGGGCGCACTCCGCCACCACCTCCCGCTCTGCAGGGCACACGCACGGCCGTCAGCCCCCCGCACAGCCGCCTGCCCGCCCGTGTTTGTTTTTAATTTTAATGACATCTTGGCAATATTGTAATTTTTTTTTTCATTTTCTCAATATTAAACACCCCCCCACACTCCACCCCACCCCACTACGAGCAGC
>NW_008795938.1:3804804-3807904 GCF_000699145.1 Aptenodytes forsteri
GGAGATGGAGGGATGGGGCGCGCTTGGGGGAGAAAAGGTGGAGGGATGTGCTGTGCTTAGGTAAGAGGAGATGGAGGCGTGCGATGGGCTTGTGGTGGGCCAGGAGAGGTGGAGGGATAGGGTTTGCATCCTCTGGGCATGAAAAGCTGGAGGGGTGGGGTGGGCTTGCGCTAGGCAAGGAGAGATGGGAGGGTGGTCTGTGCTTGTGGTGGGGGGGCCGGGGGGGGGGAGGGGGGGGGCTGCTTGTGCTGAGGAAGAAGAGGTGGAGGGATGGGGTGTGCTTGTGGTGGGCACAAAGACATGGAGGGATGGGTTTGTCTTAACCAGGAGATGCTTCTGACACAGTGCTGTGTTATTATTCAAGGTGGTGGTGACCTTGTCCTCGAACAAGCCATAGGGAAACAAGCTGGCCCGTATCATGTGCCATTTCCGACTTACGGCTGCCCTCCTCCTGCTCGATCCTCCCCGTGGCAGCGCAGTGCCTGCACGGCGTGTCGCTGGCTGACACGCACCGGGACATGCTTACCTGCACTTGCGGTAATTTTAGATGACGTTTTTTACAAGAAACAAGAGCTGGAATTATAAAGTCGCCCTCATGACTTTGTGATTGTTGCACAGTGTTGGGAGAGCTGCCAGTGATACGTGAGACACTCATCTGCCTCCTGTCTCTTGGAGAGTTGATACTTGGTGCAGTGACACATAGGATGGACTTTTGTTTTTAGGGGGAAATGAAAACAGTTTGACATAAAGAAAGCACAGATGGCCCAGACATAACAAAGAACTGATTTGTGGTGAAAGCCAGTAAATGCCCACTTCTCCCATCAAAACACAGCTTCAGGAAGGAAAAGATGTCGCAGTGTAATACAGACCCACAAGGGGCTGTCGAGAAGCTCTTTTCTGTAGGATAGGAGCCTCTGAAGTCAAGTGTCTAGAAATGTTGATGACTTTGAAGTCTGTTAGAGGAGATAACGTTCACCAGCTCAGCTCAGAAACCCTTTCCCCTGCATATTTCCTGGAAGTGATGACACACCTGAAACAGGGCTGGGATTTCTCTCCCTGCGGAGGAAACCTCAGCCCCGTTGGCGCCTGGCAGAAGGCAGCGGGCACAGTGGTGCTGCAGGGCTGGCATGTGGCAGAGGCAGTGGTGCAGGCTCACGGACAGGGCATTTCTCAGGGAGAGATGTTTGAACGAAGGCTACGGGCTGGATGCGGCTTTTGCATGGCCGTTCCCAAGATGGTGGCTGGACGCTGGCTCAAGCGGCATCCCGCAGTGCACTCTGCCAGGTTGTGACCTGGTGTCAGAGCAGCTTAAGTTGGCCACGGAGGAGTTTCTGATGTTTTTGAGAAGGTATTGCCTTCATCTCTTGTCTTTTGGTGTATAACCTATATGCCTGTCCTGGTTTCGTTTGGGATAGAGTTAATTTTCTTCCTGGTAGCTGGTACAGTGCTGTGGTTTGGATTTAGGATGAGAACAATGTTGGTAACACACCGATGTTTTAGTTGTTGCTGAGCAGTGCTTGCACTAGTCAAGGACTTTTCAGCTTCCCATCCTCTACCGACTGAGAAGGCTGGAGGTGCACAAGAAGCTGGGGGGGGGCCCAGCCAGGACAGCTGACCCAAACTGGCCAGAGGGACATTCCATGCCATGTGACGTCATGCTCAGTACATAAACTGGGGGGAGTTGGCCAGGGGGAGGCTGCTGCTCGGGGACTGGCTGGGCATCGGTCAGTGGGTGGTGAGCAATTGCATTGTGCATCACTTGCTTTGTATATTATTATTCTTATTCTTAGGATTTTATTCTATTTCAATTATTAAACTGTTTTTATCTCAACCCACGAGTTTTCTCACTTTCACTCTTCCGATTCTCTCCCCCGTCCCACCAGGGGCGGGGGAGTGAGCGAGCGGCTGTGTGGTGCTCAGCTGCCAACTGAGGTTAAACCACAACAATGCCATATAGGCTTATTTGCTTGACTTGATGTGTTTAGGGTCTTTTCAGCTGTGTGAACACCCCTGTTTGTAACCCAGCCCCGTTCAGGGAGAGCTGCCTTTTGATTGCATCATTCCTGTTACATAAGAAACTGTTTCTTCGAAACAAGTCTGTTGGGTTTTCGATGGTGGGAAGGCAGGTGAACAGCTGAGGAGCGTGTCAGGCTGCGTGACGTGTCGTCCCTCACAGTGGAGGTGCTGTCATCTGCAGCATGTGATGGTCAGGGCTGCATCTCACGGCCATAGCCTAACGGCTGCTCCATAAATCACGGCAGCCCCTCCAGGACACTGGCACGGGGGGCCGGGGTGCTTACCGAGAGCCCCGCGTGCCCCCAGTGCTCTCAGCGCTCAGCGGTCCCAAATGCAGGGGAAGTGCTCACGAACTCAGGCCATGGGGAAGGGGGACACACCGGTCCCTTGTGCTGCTGGGCACATGCGTGTTATTTTGCTCATTTATTTTGCTCGTTTAGGCGGAGTCAGGGATGACGTGGGGCTTGTTCTTCTTTGTGAATTCAGAGACAGATCTAATACTTGGGCAAATTATTTAAATGACTGTTCCTCCAGTGAGGCCAAAAACAAATGAACCTCGATCCTGTCCTGCTTAACAACACTTCCTCACCCAAAGGGGGGTGATCTTTAAAGGCAACTTCACCCTATATCTCTGCAGCAACACAAAGAGATGGGCCCTTCTTTCAGGCATATGTGGGAGAGGAGATGCTTTTTTACCAGGGCAGCTGGGCACAAACCAGTGGAATAGTAGAGTCACAGGCATTCATTTATTTTCTTTATTTTATTTTAAAATAGTGGTAGGGTAATAAGAACAGTGGGGGACTTTAGTGTACAAAACAGGTTAATAGACCCGCCTGTAAACCAGAGTATCTGAAGTGCTCACCTCCCCCATTGCTGCAGTCAGAGCCGTGTACCTGAGTGCAGTGGTGTAAGGCAGGAAGCCCCACTGTTTAGAGGGGAGCTGACTTGTACCAGCTCCGGATCTGGCCCACCTCCCCGCAGGGTTTTACTGATGTGTGAGGGCCTTACTGCTCTGTGACAAATCATAGTCCGTTACGGCGGGGGGGGGACCCCGGGGGGGGGCCCGCCCGCTAACGGCTGTAGA
>NW_008795938.1:3808753-3824628 GCF_000699145.1 Aptenodytes forsteri
TTTCTCCTCTGTGGCAAACCATATTCCGTTACGGCGGGAGCAGCACACGGTGGGGCCGCTGCCAATTATAGGATTGCACAACAGGGGCAGAGCAAAAAAAAGTCCATTGTGGTTTCAAGCCACCAGTGAGCTCTGACGTTTTTTTGTTTCAGTTCCCTTAAATAAAATGGTGTCGCTGTGGGAAGTACAGGCCTCTGGGAAGCTGTTCTACCAGAGCAGCCACAAGAGCTGTTTCTTGCCATGGCTCCACTGAGCAGGACCACGGGTCCCCAGGTGGGCGCAGCCACGGCAGGGAGCAGAGCAGCAGCCCAAGGAGCACAAGCCCCTTGGAGCAGCCTTCCAGTTTATTTCTGTTTAACACCATTTAAGGTTAGCACAATTACACAGCTGAAAAGAGAGAATCATCTTGAGATAACATGCCCAGGGCTTTGCCAGTGTCTGGGCGATGCGGTCTAACCAGGAGCATGTTACTGAAAGCCAACACGTGATGGACTCTCAGTATGAATAACACCAGCGGGCAGGATTGCTGAAAGGAAATCGAATGTTGCAGAAACGAAATCAGGAGTAGGAGAGACAGGAAACTAGCTGTTTTTCCTCTGAACTCAGTTATTTGTGCTGAATCAGCTTCAAGCTGTTTCTGTGCCTCCCTGTAAGATCTTAAATAAATCTCTGGTACTGCTTCGTTATGGGAGTTCATCTTCTCATCTTCCCAAGGCTGTCTGCTGTTGACAGCTCTTGTGTTAACCGAGAAGCTGTTTGTTTCTCCCTCTCCCTTTTCCCGTTTCTGCAGACCGCAGAGTCGGCGGTTCTCGTTGATCCTCGTGGGTTCCAGTACCCGAGCAGGAAACTCGGCTCTATTGTCAGGAGCACAAACCAAAGGTCATTTCGGGAAAGTGCAGCTGGGTGCGGCCACGCTGAGCGAGGGTGATGATGGCCTCAGCAGGCTTTTTTATTTTTTCCATTTCTTAAATCACCCTAACTCTCCTGTTTGCTCTTCTCTGGCAACTTTCCTCCAGGGATCTCTCTCACCATTATAAGTAAAGCTTCATAAATCCTCAAGCCTTAAGCATTAATCTCAACCTCACTTTTCAAGGAAATGGCTTTGTTCTGTGTTAGTGATTTTCTGGTGGCAACTGCAGCAAAGCTTTGGCCTCCTGCAGCTGCTGCTGTGCTGGTGACACCTCCACTATGGTGAAGGAAGAGGTTAATGCAGATTTAAATAGTTAAGTGAAATACTCCAGCTAATTCGACTTTGAGTTGCTGGTGTGATCTAGCACCAGACAGGAAAGGAAACTAAGACCTGCCTGTCCGCTGCTTAGATGTAACCCCCACTTGCACAGGTCTTAAGACCTGCCTGTCCGCTGCTCAGATGTAACCCCCACTTGCACAGGTCTTATCTGCTGTTTAAATATTACCTAATGGCCCTACCACTAATTCTTAGACTCTCCCTAATGCTGTTCTCTCTTGCCTGCTTCCCTTGAAAACTTAAACATATAATTTTCTTAGCAAAAGGTGAACTTGCATGACTTGTTCGTATATCGCAGTGCTCTGTGACTGGCGGAGGGGATGAACACACATCTTTTCCTCTGCGACCACCTGTGTGCCAAGCAGGTGGCATTAATTAATTACTTCTAAAATGCTTCTGAAAGATGACTCACATGTGCCTGATTCGGTGCCCACCAAAGCCAGTGTGGGCAAAGCAGTTTTCCTACTGAAAGCAATAACAGTTGGTTGAAGATGGGGTTGGATAGCAGAGCCTCTTCATGATATAGCTGAAGTGGAAGTGAGTTTGTATCAACTGCATGCTCTTTAATCACAGAGTAACTGTGAGGAAACTTAGTTGACTGAATTTTCTTGGTCATAGGTTGTTATACAGGCAATTCTAAATTAGCCAGGGCAGATTATCTGGTGAAATGAATTTTCTGTGAAAGCAGAAAGCAAAGACGCTGCAGGTGGCTCCTTGTAAGGTCATTCCTGATTCAGCCTATTGGTAGTCACCAAAAAGCTTTCTAAAGAGCTAAAAAGGATGTAAGAGTGGGCAAAACTCGCTAGGTAGTTTGTTAAGTGGGTTTTAGCACTCATGAAGATGACAATATCCTCATAAAGACCACTCTTGGCAACTGCTATCCAGAAGAAGTAGGTATTAGTAAAGTAAATATTGCCGTTGATCACTGTTTATCAGGCTGGTGGAGTATTTGCTGAAGAGTTCTCCTCTGTGTGCGTAGGTGTCTTTGCAAACGCCAAGCATACTGTTAGCACAGCTGCATCATCACTGCTGGGTTTTTGCAGAAGTCCATCCTTGGATGGTGACTATGGTTATTTTCTGTCTTGCTATCTTTGTTGAGAATTTGAATGTGCTCCATTTCTGGAATTCTTCATTGCTTGCTGGTCTGCCAGATCTTTTTCAGGCTCTGGCTACGTCCTATTTCCCCTGTTCCCTACGCCTCCTCTGCACTTTGTCATAATTTTTGTGTATAGTCAATGCAGCAGGTGTGGGATTGAAAAAAAAATGGGAAATCCCATGTGTGAGACACTTGGCGCTTTCCTGGCATGCCGGTGCCTTGCAGCTGAGCCAGCAATCTGGTAACCCATGCAGGGCTCATTATCAGTGACTTGCTGCAAATCACTGAAGTCTAATGGGGGAATTAAGGAATCCAAAGGAGCTTTGCTGGACACCGACATGGTGGCCTGGGATTCCTAGTCTGGCACCGAGCCAGTCCTCAGTGCTGCAGTGTCTCCTCTGTACTCTTCCAATGCTCTTCAGTTGCGACAGGAGCTATTTTGCATGGTTAGAAGATTTTCAGACTATACTGAATAATATTTTCTCTGTGCTGGGTTTTGGAAGTGCCTTGTTTGAGTAATCTCCAATTGGATAAAGAATCACTTAGTCCCCCTAAATCCCACAAAGCAGATTTAATTTAGGGCAAGATTGAGTTTAGCGAACAGATTGAACATTGGGCAAAAGGTGAACAGAATTAATAACAGAAAGCAGGACTGAACCAAGGTGGGACACAGTATCTTTTGTGAAGCCTTCTCCTTTGAAATTTTTAGGGGTTAACTGCTTTATTCCCTGTAAAGATTAGACTTCTACATTTGGAAAAGGCAGACAGTATGTTCAACATTGTAAGAAAGTAGAGGATCTCCTCTACAACTTGAATCGTCAGTGATTTGTATGAATAAGAAATTAGGTGTGTTTGGTTGGGAATCTTGGGGCCATGTCTTTGCTATAGCAAGGACATAATGAGAATATGATTTGAGTTTCATTTCAAAATGTCTGTTTAGGAAAAAAAGGCACAAAAGTATGAGACTATATTGTGGATCGATCATCACAGCCCAGACCTCAGGAGCTAGCAGGGAGTATGGGAGCAGGCTGTGACCTTACCCCACACATGCATACACACACTGCCAAATATACACATTTTGGGGTGCTCTGGTGAGTACCGGCAGTCTCCAGTCACCAGAGCATCACTGGGGGAGGCTGGACCATTTCCATTTCAGGATCTGCATGCTGCATCGTGGCAGGGTGAAACCTGCTATATGCCCTACCTCTTTATACAAAGGGTCCCTATGCAGGCTGCGCTGGCTGAGAAGTGGGGCAGACTGAAACTGTGTGTTGGTGAAAGCTGGCAGGGTGGCCACAGACTGTGAAGGCAGAGGGACCATTTGACTCATCGCTAGACTGACAATGGAGTTGGTATGAGGCGGCTGACAGCATCCCATGTTGTGAGGTAGTTTCATTTTAAAGCTTTGCCTCTGATTGTGCTGAAATGAGTTCATTTCCTTTTCGGTTTTATTTTTCATACGCAGAAACATAAGGGAGGGAGGAGGGTGTGACTGCTGCTGCTTGTTCTAAATGGAAGAGAAAACGAAAAGCCTCCCTGGAAATGGAAAGTCCCCTACAGCTGCTCTGCAGATACACTGCAGGAGCTTTAGGCACGAAGGGCTGCAAGAAGAAATGTGTCGGTGGCAATGACCTTGCACGGAAACAGAAGGAGGCTTGTCCCTTCCTGCCAAAAAGTGCTCCCTTTGGGCTCTCAGTGCTTTCCCTATAGGTGTGAGCAGCTCGTAGAGAAGAGGAGGACATGCTGGAAGTGGTGGGACAGCGTGGTGAGGTGCAAATAGGAATGCCGTCCTCCCTGAGCACCCATCTATTACCATGCTGACCTAAGGGTTGGATCCATCAACTTCTTGACTGCAGGGGAGCCCTGCTATCAGGAGCAGCTCCATGTAGCACCACCAACTGCAGCTCATAATCCCCCCCTTTGCTAAATGAACACCACATTGGACATCCTGCTTTGTTTCCAGGTGACATCAGGGAAAGCAAAACCAGCACAGAGCTGGATGTGTCTGATGCCCACACTGTCTCTGAACATGGGGACAAGCTTTTCCCATGCATCCACAGTTATGTTCCGGGTGTCGCCCCTCCCCCCCCCTCCCCCAGCCCCCACACTTTTGGCCGTGGGTGTGCTGCTGTGGGGTGTTGGTTACTGGTGGGAGAGGGAAAGCTGCTCGGGTGACCTTTGGCATTAAGAGTGCAAACAAACAAGTCAGAAATAAGAAGTCTCTCTTCGTGGGTTAGGACACCGTGTTCTTCCTCACCAGAGATCTCTCTGCAGATGCACCAGCTGACTCCAAGGGGTATAAAGGAGAAGTAAATAGGGGAAACAGGAAAAAGGGGTTTGCACTTGACAACAACAAAGTATTTTTTGCACTTTACAACCTATTTCAATTCTCTGGGCTCCTGTGCTTTGGGAAGGTCCCGGTGTCAGGTCCTCCCTGCTTCCCGCATGGGTCTGGGTGCTGTGTGCATGCCCCATGTCCCTCGGCAGGGCTGTCACCATCCCCACCTGCTCCACATGTGCAGGAGGGGAGCGGAGGGACGCAGATGCCCAGTGGGAGGAAGCAGAGGGGGGGTCACGGTGAGGAAGTGTGTGGACTGCATCCCACAGGCAGGAGCAGGACTTGACTTCGTGTGGCAGCATCGTGGGTTGCATCACACTTTGTGGCCATGATGCCATCCTCCCTCCCTATTTCATCATCCTGTGGTGGGCAATGAGGTGGAGCTGGAGGCGGGGCACATGGGCTGTGAATCTGCAAGGAGGTCTCAGTCTGCAAAGGCACAAGAAGTCGGGGGGGGGGGGGGGGGGTGGGGTGTGGTGGTGTTGTTGTTATTTTTAACACAAGGCAATTTAATTGTCAGGTGGCAGGGCATGGCTGGTGTGACCAGGCTGTGTCTGTGGTTGTGGCAGGGGCAGGGGGCAGGGAGGGGGAGGGGGGGGGGGGGCGAGGGGAGTGCTGTGCTGAAAAGGTGACAGAGGACCTCCGAAAGGGCTGGGGAAGGGGCGAGTGGTGGAGGAGCCTCCCTGGACAGGTGCCAGCTGCTGCCCACTGCCCTACAGCTCTGGGGGATGCCAGGGACAGTTTTGCAACATGGAGTCAACAGGACCCTGAAAAATTAGTCAAGAGCCTGTGTGGTGGTTTGCTGATAAGGTGTTACGGGTTCTTTCCCTGTCTGGACCCCAGTGCTGCGGGCAGGGGTGTCAGAGGGAGGTGCTCTGAAGGTGCTCCTGAGTGCTCAGAGGTACCAGCAGAGTGCCCTGAGGAGCAGGTGCCCTGGGAGGTGCACCAGCGAGCAGGTGCAGGGTGGGATGTCCCATGCCAGGAGGGCTATAGCGTGCCACTGAGCATGGCAGGGAAGAGGAGAGAGCTAGCAGCCCCTGCTGTGGGGCACCTGGAGCAGGCTGCCCCGTGAGCCCCCACCCACCCCTGCAGGGGTGCCTCGGGGGCTAGTGGTCTGCACCCCACTGGTGGGGTTCACCTCCTGCTGGGAGGAGAGTGTCTGGCTGGCTGTCTCCCCTCAGGCATCCCTGCTGACCCTGTGGTTGCTGGAGTGTCCCTGGTGACCCCATGGGATGTGACCCTCTTGGGGTGACCATGTCATCTCCATGGCACATGAGACTCCCTCAGGTGAGCATGGTGACTCCATGGGATGGGACACACACACCCCCTTTGGGATGTCCCTTATGATCCTGTGGCATGTGACCCCTTCAGGTGACGCTGGTCACCCCATGGGATATGACCCACTGGGGTGATCTTGGTGACCCTGTGCGAAGTGACCCCCCTGGGGTGTCCCTGGTGGCTATGGGTGCTGGGACATCCCTGGGCTGGGAAGGGGTGAGCAGCGTGGGGCTGCTTCCCTTGCAGCCCCAGGCCTTCCCTTTCCAGCCTCTCATGGGGTTCTCCAGTTTCTCTGGAGACCTGGTGTTGCCACCACCACCTCCTCCTCCTCAAGCTGGTGATGAAGGTCCCACCTCCTGTCACGCAGGCTGGGGAGTCACAGAGGGGTGAAGACTGTGGGACCACTTGGCCTCAGGGCTGTTGGTGCAATCGTTGCACCCCTGACCTTCAGGTTTCCACTGCCCAGGAGAGGCCACATCAAGCAGAAGTCACCGTGTATCTAGCAAAGGTGGCAGCTGGGCCTCCAGCCCAGGGGTTCACAGACTCACAGAATTCTGTTTGGGCAATAAATCTGGCAGTGATGGTGTCGTCTAAAAACCCAGAAGGCTCGGACCAGGGAAGCCCACAGAAGTTTGGATGCTTTGTCAAAGTAAATCTGAATCACTATGAAAAACCACCTTTTTTGTGGTATCTCAGCAATTGCCAAAAAGCAGAAAATGACAGCACCCGCAAAAGCAACAAGTAAAATACCTTGTCAGGCTTTTAAAGACCTCAGTTAAAAAAATTCTTGATACCGTAGGTGGGAAAACAGAGTCACGAGGGCAGTCAGTCAACGACCTGTTGGACCTGCAGTTCTGGGAAACCTCCAAGGGATGATCTCCAGAATCCCTATTTATGAATTCATCTCCCAAATGGCAAAGCATGTACAGTAAGCAATGCACTGAATCTAGTATTGGCAACTCTGATAATCATTGTATCTACCCACGATATTCTTTGCAATGCCTATTTCTGATTTTATTTGTTTCCCTGTCCCCAGCTTTCCCTTCTTTCCCTTTTTTTTTTTTTTTTAATTGTGATGCTTCTGGGTTTGGAACAGCTGTGTGTCTCTTCCTTCTAAATGATGTCCTACCAACCAACCACATCCTTAAATTACAGAAAAAAACTAGAATTTAAGCAGGCTTGGTGAAAAGTAACCATACTATTCTTCTTTTTGATTTTGTTGTTGTTGTTGTAGTAGTAGTCTATTTATCCTAGGTTGTAAGATATTTGAGATGAGGTTTTTGGTTCATGATTCTGGATTGGCATTATTATTAACTTTAATAATGCGTGATCAAATTACACTACTAATTTACATAAATAATTTATAACAAAATAGTTGGAAATGTGACGTATACATGTAATGGGAGCAATTGCCAAAATACCATGTTTCACTTGATGCTTACGAGAGGTTAAAGGAAGATCACATTCTTTCATGGATACATAGACAAAGTGACCTGTAAGCCAAAAACCTGTGAGTCACAGCCTCCCTTCTAACATTCAAGCAACAGTATTAGTTCTCTTTCATTAGTATATTTGGAGGATTCATTACTAGAGAAAGATTGCATCCTTAACCGTGATTTCCTATATTCATTCTAATGTGAATATTTCATTTTTTCAGTTATTTTAATATCCTCCTAACAGAACAGGATCTTACAAATCCAACAGGCTGTAAACTCAGCTTCTATGTGCATGGGAAAAAAATGCAAATTGAGAAATCAAGCAGTTGGCAGCCAGGAAATGGAGCTTGTTCTGTGACCTCCCATGATAATAGAGGCCTTGGTGGTTACAGACTTCTCCCAGGAGCAGAACATGGTGTGTTGTTTGTAGAGCAAAGAAAGAGAAGGACAGGTTTCATAAGAGAGCAGAACTTGTGAGAGTTGCAGTTGTGGTACATACAGATATTTTCTACCTGCTATTTCTTTTCCTCTATTTACTTCTCCTCTACACACCCAGGAGTTTGCTGCTAAGGCATGGTGGAGAACAGAGCTTTGTGGAGGGAGCACTCAAGGCAGCCTGCTGCTGAAGCAGTGCTGTGTGCTCGACCATGAAGAGAGAGATTTTCTCATGCTTGTTCTCTTAATAGCGAAGGTCATTCCAGGTGGATGCATCTGGCTGCTCTTCCATCCCCACCAATAATCAGTGTATGGCCACACCCAGCGGCAAATGTGATGGAGGGAAATTCTCAATGTGAGTCGAGGAGTATTTGGCAAGAATGTTATTGGAGTGGAGGATCAAAGTCACTGTGTTCTCTGGGATAGTGGGATTGGTACATTTTCCTGTGGTTGTAAAGTATTTGATCGCATGCTCTGGGCATAAAGGAGAATCAGCATAGCACATTAAGCATTGCCAGGCAGGGTCAGCTCAGGCATGTGCCTGTGATGGTGCCTATGGGACACCTGAGAAAGAAGATGCTTGGACTACTGAGAACAGGATGGGCATGAAGTAATCTTTCCCTTCTTTTATTCTACCAGTTTCTGACAATCCACAGGAATAAGGACTCCCTGATTCAGAAGATACATTTGAGGGCTACATATGAAATATAATTACTTATATTTAAATATAAATATAATCAATATAATGTGATATATTATATATAATACAAATATTAAATATAATTAATTATATTTAATCCTACAAGAATAAGTTTTCTTCTGAACTCTTTTGACTTGGACACTGTTCTTTGGCAGTGTGACTAAATTCTGCACGGGAGTTACCGACCGGCAGGCTGGTTATCATAGCTCTAAATCATCATCTAATCATTTTTCTGCTAGCTCTGCCAATCTGACTCATTCTTTATTTGGATCATTTGTAAAACACGTGAGCTAGATAACTGCAGTAAACTTCAGAAATCCAGGAATGATGAGACACATTCACGGAAATAAACCCAGGGCAAGTCTGTTGCGTCTCTTAAGGATGTCTGGCTGTCTTTTTAGTTTATGCCTATCGGCTTAGAAAATCATTTGGTGGGAGATTCTGTTTAAGAACAAAACTGAGAAAAACCTTTGTGCAGAAGAGGAAGCAGTCATCAAAACTTGTCTATGTAATTATGGGCTATACACATCTTATATGTACTGAAGCAGAGGAAATGGAACAACTTTAAATTACATGTTTAAAATGTGCTTCAGCCGATAGCCAGCATGATTAAAATCTATTTATCTTCATGCCTCTTTGCTTTAGCCTTAATTGATGTTTCCACAGTTCAGTAATCTCTGGTATAGAGAACAGGATAAGAGGCCTCTCTACAATCCATTTTTATAGTGTT
The DNA here is from genome assembly GCF_000699145.1 of Aptenodytes forsteri. Lineage (NCBI taxonomy): Eukaryota > Metazoa > Chordata > Aves > Sphenisciformes > Spheniscidae > Aptenodytes > Aptenodytes forsteri. The sequence continues at coordinate 3,818,013 of NW_008795938.1, forward strand.
TCTCTGATTGTTTATCAGAGAATTATCAGGAATCCTTGCTTCTAGGTGTTGACTAGCCCAGGATATTGCAGATGTTGACAATGTTAGGGGTAGGGAGAAGGGGTCCTTTTAAAAGGATAAAGTGTAGAAGTTTTAGAGCAGTGACGATTTTTACTTATTTCCAGGTGATGAAGCATAGTGATGAACAGGATCGTGGGGAAAGCTGCACTCAGCTAAGACCATTAAACTATGTTCTCAAAGAGACCGAAAATGCGAAAAGTGGGAAAATAAAGGGAAAAAGCAAAAAAACCCTCCAAGAACCCCTCATGGGAATCAGTATATTTGCCTCTCTCCCTCCTATAGAGACTAGAGAAGTAGCCACTTCTTGTGGGGTCAGATGCTCTGCTCATGATTAAATTGCTAGATAGTGTGCTGGAAGGTCACTCTGCTTACTGTTGATCCTTTCTACTCTCCATTGTGTCATGGAGATTTAGCCTAACCACAGCCTCTCAGTGGAAATCCCCAATAGGTAATATTTTGTCTTTCCTTTATTCCTTTGACATTTATTGTACAAAAGCTATATGGAAGTTGTTGCTGTTTTTCGAGCTATTTGTGCAGAGGACAAAGATTGAAGGAGAGGCCACCCAGGGAAGGAGCTAATCATCAGACAAATAATTTTACCCCTTCCCTAAGTTCTTTTCTAGGGCCCCCAGAGCTGGGGACTGAGCCGGGCTCATGGCACTGGGATAAGCGTGTGTGAGCAGGCGATGGGATACACCGTCTTCCTGTCTGTTGCCTCAATTTAACAAACCTAATTACCCAATTTAACACTTGCATCAATTGAATGATACCCCTTCCCTTAATAATGGCCTCTTAACTTAAAATATTGCTGCACATCCTCGAAGAGCTGCCCCGGTGGGTCACCTGCATAACCACAGCAGCACAGTCAGAGACCTGCCCCTCTTGCAACATCTCCTCCTCCTCTGCCATTAGCTTGGCCTGCAGAGCCCTCAAATCCCCATCCTGATTTTAGGGACGATGGGTATTGGATTGAAGATGCACTAAAGGGTGCTACCGCTGCTCCATGTCTGTGTGGGTGTGTGCCTGGAGGAGTGGGTTGCTAACCACTGCCGGATGCTCAGAGAACCAGATCCCCCCTCTGCGTGGCTTCTGCCACCCACCGCATGTTGGTGAAAGTTTCTGACCCACAGGAAAGTGAAATAATCACAGGAACTCTCAGTGGTGCCTGACTCCCTGTGTTGCAGTTTTGAGAGCTCCCAATCAACAGACTTCACTAGAGGGCTGGTTTGGTTTCTTCTGTTCTTCCTTTTTTCCCCCTTCTTTCTTCCTTTTCTCTTTCTCTTTTTCTTTTTATTTTCTTTATCTTTTTTTTTCTTTTTTGGAAGAAGACATATTTATGTACCACCTTATTAAACCTCAGCATTTTGCATTGTAGGACGGCTCAGTTATCTGCAAAAAATGTTTGCACTGTGCCCCAGGATGAGGGAACCTGCAGATGACAGTTCTTGGCAGAATTTCATTTAATTGCTCACTGAGGTGGCCTGAAAAGCCTGATATTCAGGTTTGCTCAAAGAGGACCTGAAATGACACACGGTCTGTGTTTGATCCTGTGTTTGAAGAAGACGCCCTCATGATTGTGGACACCCTATTCAACGGTTTGATCCATGGCAGTAAAGGCACTGCCAGAGTAAAAAGCGCTTTGAAAACTGCTTTAAAATACTGTTTTGTCCTCTGCATGGTAAAACTCATTTTACCAATTTACTTCCTTGTATTAGCAAGGCCAGAATAATGATCAGTCATGCTTACATAAAAAGATTTATTTAAAAACAGGGGAATGAACAAGAGACAGAAAAGAGCTTGATTTTCAGAGGAAGATGCCCAGACTTCAGACAGACAGATGTGGCGTCTGTGCAACGAGTTTCCAAACACAGCCTTCGTTTAGACACCTTCATAGTCTCCAAATGGAAGAAGGGAGACAAGGTCTCTTTTATTTGAGCATAGTCCTCCAAAACGCCTTTCCAGCTCTCAAAAGAAATGGAGAACAGGTGCTCACTGAGGATGTTCTTCAGTTCAATCCTGAGAAACCCGTGATTATGCCATGCTGCATCTCCAGTGCTATGCTGCCCGTCTAGATGTGCTGGGGACTTAGGTGTGAAAGATGCAATGGAAGAAGGGGGCAGTGTGGGGGAGTGGAAGTTTTGAAGTTTCCAGAGCCTTTGAAGCTGCTTTGGGATGAAGGAGGAAAGGACAAGGAGTGAAGAGGAAAATACAGGAGATGGTAAAGGATAAAATTATGACATTTCCATGTGCTGGAGACAAGTGGCCGTGGAAGCAGTAACAAGAACCTAAAAACCTGAATGGTCTCTTATTGTCTTACAGCTGATAAAGCAAAAACTGTGGGTGATGTGTGGAGCTCAGTGCAGGAAGCTGTTACCGAAGCTTTTCCCAGGCTAATTTCTGGAAAACAGCTGTTCTGGTGCTCTTGGAGTGGAAACACAGAGCTGTTCTGCAGAGAGGAAAACTAATGGAACCAAAGCCCAAGCATTCAGAAAATCCTGTGAAAATGAAGGCTTTGCAGGAGATAATTCAAGGGGAGACTGTGAAACCTTCTAGAAAATGGGTGTTGCATCATGTCAACAGAGGGTTAATTTATTGCTCCGCATGAGTGGGCACGTCACGCCACCGAGAAGTCACCCAGCAGAACAATGAGTCATCCGCTGAAGCAGCCCTCAGCCCAGTAAAATTCCCATCCATTATCCAGCTTTGCTCAGGTCATGTATCCAGTCACCCTCATTTTACAAACCAAACCCTAAGTTACTGATTCGAAAACCACAAAAAAGCACACTTTTTCAAGGCTGGGAGAAAATAAATATCTAAATTCTTGAACTCTGTGACAAGCCTTTCAGACATTACTTGCTGGTTGAAAGGCTTAATCCTGAAAAAGTCCCTGCTTCAAAGCACACTGAAATCCGTCACCCTGTTTTTGTCACGCTTCTGTAACTGCGTATATTGAAAGGTCCCCAAAGCCCAGTACACTAATCTTTTCTATTTATAATTTTGTGAAAAAACTCAGACCTCACCTTGAAGTTTTCTCATTGCGGCTATCTTTTTGATTTAAATGTGGTTGTTGATGTCTGAGTTTTTCTTCACCTTGTAGTTCAGCCCTGGCTGATTGTGGTGATAAAGCTATTTTCTCTGACCGGCTACAGTAACAGATCCCTTTGGGCAAAGTGGGCTGAGCAGTTCCTTGCCATCATTATTATGTGGTGTAATCAAAGATCAGTATTGTCTGATTAAGAAGACCTTCATCTGTGTGGCTGACAGGAGTTTATGTGACTGAATGAGCTGCTGAAAAGGAGCACTTGCATTTACCTGGACTTGTCTAAGTGCTTCTTACCTTGCTTTATCGTTGCTGGCTGGTTGAAGAAGCAATGATCATCTGAAGGTGAGATGCTGTATGCCAGCCTCAGGGTCCATGCTTTCACTTAGGCAGTTACCGAGAGAAATAGTGCTCTGGAAGAAAGGGCCTATGAGCCAGTTATGAGAAAGCAGCAGGTTCCTTCAGAAACTTAGCATGTTTCTTGGAGTCCCATCAACATGACTTGAGGGGCTGGATCCCACCCTGCAAAACTGAGTTCCAGTGTGACTGTGTGAGGCCTTCAGACACAGCTCACCCATGCACAGAAATATTTCCTGATAGATAATTTGCTATTACATGTTTGAAATTCACACTGTAGCATGAATTCCTCCAGTTTGGAGGCAGGCACAATACTGTGCTATTAGACAGGCGACCAAAAATTCCTATCAGCTGTTTGCAAACAGCTGCAAGTCATCTCTGCAAGAGCAGAAAGAAGCAAAACCAGCCTCTAATTATTTGGAGTTGAAAAACTGATTTTAGACTAGAATGATGTGTTTAGAGATAGTTCTTGGCCAGAGAAACTAGTTAAGTCTATCAAAATGATACTTTCTGACTGCTCCCCAAGTCTCTAGCCTGCAGTCCCAGGCATGCCGGGGCAGGGCTGGGAGCAGCCTGGCACATTTGTGGTTTGCACGTCTCTCTCTGGAGCCTGGTACTGATGGCGCTGATGGTTCATCGCTAATGTGGGTTCATGGAAGAGGGGGTTCACTTTAGTCAGATAGTATTTAATAACAAAAATAATTTCAGTTATTTGGGAATATCAAATGAAATTTTTGCTTCTGATGCCATATCTTTGTAGAGGAGCTGGAGACAGCTGTGGGGGCTGTTTCTGTTTTGCATGAAAGCAACGCTGCTGCAAGTTCTGCTTCAGCATCATGAAGGTGCCTGAGTGGTAATTTTAGATGTGTGGTTGTAGTTTGCAGCTCGCTTGGTTAGGAATGAATTTTCCGACTTCACCAGAGTGCTGAGTAGGAAGGATGGTGGATGGAAAATGGCCTTTTTTGGGTCATTGTGAATATACAGCAGCAGGGTGAAGTTTCCATAGCTGTGCTGTTCAAAGCACGCCAGGGACCAAGAGGAGGAACATCCATGGCACCTGTGCATTGGCAGGGTCCATGTGACAGCCAAGCCCCCAGCTCTGGCCCCAGCTGCCCACGTGAAGCAAACGGGTGCAGCTCCCCTGGCATCTGCACAGCCGGCTGCAGCTCTGCTGCTGGTACTGATTTAATTTCGCATCTGGGCTTCATGCCACCTGTGAGCCTCGTGGGAAACCAGCAAGAAGTTCTTGTGCGTGTGGGTGTCCATTAGCATGGGCCTGTGTATCTTCTCCCTCGGGGCCCTCTGGGCTCGGGATCAGGGAGCAGCAAGGGCTCCTCTGCTCACTGCCGTGTCCCACTGGCAGACGTTACCACCGCATCAGCCAAACTGGCAAAAGGAAACTCATGTCTGGCTGGAGCTCCAGCACCTCAAATCTAAGTGTGGTTTCTCAGTCTAAAATATTTTGATGGCAACCGATGCCAGGCTTTGCTCTGAACTGTCCCTGGGGAAGCATAGGTTTCCTTCAGCTCCCTCTCCTGTGGGGTGGAAGTTCCCTGTGCTGGGACAAAGGGGACAATTAATAAAAGCTATCAAAAATTTTATAAAATTAATAAAATGTCTTACACTTGGCCACAGTGAGCCATGCCAGATTTTGCTTCTCAGGGCTGTTGACATAGTGTTGGCTTGTGCAGGTGGTAGGTGCTTGCAGTCCTGCTCCAGAGGTTTGTGCAATGCAGAAATGGCATATACCAGACTGGAAAGCATCCCTGGCTGGTTTCACTCTGATCCCAGCAGCCATGGCCTAACTTCACTCTGTGGAAGAAGTTTATCTTTCAGCGCTTCCTGGTTTTCTGTGTAGCAGGGTGAGGAGGAAAGAAATTGTTCACCAGAAGTGCCCGTGGGTGGACTGTGTGTCTCATATCTCCAGCAGTACAGGGCAAGGTACCAAGCGGGTTTGCTGTGACTTAACATGGCCGAGGATATGTAGAGGTGGAAAGGACAGGATCATGTATGATGAGGAGAGTCCGTATTTCAGAGTGCCAAACCCTGCAGAACTGGATTTTGAGCAAAATCTGGACCTGCCTGCCCAGGTCTTTAGTTCAGTCCAGAAATGACCAGGCACCGAACTGATCCTGAGCATTTCTGTTCAGCTTGGAGAGATTTCTGATCAAACCCATCATTTCTGCACATGCCATAGTTTCCTCTCCCAAATACCATCCATTTCCATAGGAAAGCAATGATACCTCTGACTTTCCAAGGAAAATGCTTTCTTGCTACTCTCATTAACCTTTAGTAAAGAAAGCAAAAGTGGACAAAAATGACACCTACTGGACACATCTGGGTACCTTCTCTAGCAGTCTCTAAATCTAAAAATATACGTCTTTTAAAGCATCTGATGACTACAATGACTTGGTTGTTTTGGGGGCTTGAGAGTCTAAGTACTCCTGGCCTCTAATAGGATTGCAGGGTATTGTTGTTATATTTATAGCAAAGTGCGTTCAAACTCAAGATGTCTAAGGGCAAGACTAACGTTTCTCAGGAATTGCACAATTTCTGTGATACAGTTCCCTTGCCCGTAAATTGTGGAAGTCCCGTGTTTTTTTCCCTGCTACACCAGGACTCCATTGCTTAGTCTTTGAATGGTATTTTAGAGCTGAAGAATGATTAAAACTCCTTATTGCACCCTTATGGTACCCCTTTTTAAAAAGGGTAGAAAGGAGGACCCCGGCAACTACCGACCTGTCAGTCTCACCTCTGTGCCTGGGAAGATCATGGAACAGATCCTCCTGGAAGCTATGCTAAGGCACATGGAGGACAGGGAGGGGATTCGAGACAGCCAGCATGGCTTCACCAAGGGCAACTCCTGCCTGACCAGCCAGCCTTCTATGATGAAGTGGCTTCATCAGTGGACAAGGGAAGAGCTATGGATGTCGTCTATCTGGACTTCTGTACGGCCTTTGTCATGGTCCCCCACAACATCCTTCTCTTTTAATTGGAGAGATACAGATTTGATGGATGGGCTATTTGGTGGATAAGGAATTGGCTGGATGGTTGTATCCAGAGAGTAGTGGTCAACGGCTCAGTGCCCAGATGGAGATCAGTGACCAGTGGTGTCCCTCAGGGGTCCGTATTGGGACCAGTAATGTTTAATGTCTTCAC
>NW_008795938.1:3825467-3852094 GCF_000699145.1 Aptenodytes forsteri
TGGTTTGGACTAGATGACCTTTAGAGGTCCCTTCCAACCCAAACCATTCTATGATTCTGTGATCCTTTGTGGTTTAAAATTTAACAAATGGAGGTGGAAAAGGCAGGATGTTTATTCTCATGCTAGCAAAGAAAAGCTCATTGTCCCAAACTGTTCTGATACAACAGCAACTTTGTCTGAAATAGGGTAAGAGTAACTAAACATTGTTTCTTAATCCTGACAAATGTTGATTCTGGGGCCCAAACTAGCAAGTCACAAGGTGCTGTCCTGGTGTAGGGTGGCCTTTGGGCTGGAGGTCCTCATAGAGGTGCGTATGCCGAGGCCAGCACCACTTGGGCAATGCAGGGTGAGAAGAGGCACGTAAGGTGTACTTCCGTAAGCCTTTACTAAAGCACATGGCTCTTCAGATTGGATTTAAGTCCTCTTTTTGGACTTCACAGCTGACTCCTGATGGGGACATTCAGCCAGGCTCAGATATGACTGACTGTGCTCACCTACTGAACAACAGTGGATTTGGTGGAGTTAGAAATGATGCTGAGAACAGAGGATTATACCTTCTCTGTTTTCATAATTCTCATAAGGTTGTTAGACTGAAGCCGTCTTATTTAAGTGAACCTGACTCTTCCAGAAAGTACTGTGCTGAGTCAAAGAGAGGATATTCAACTGGGGAATTGGCATGGCCATCTAAGACAGATGCTGAACTTTTAACCGATGGGATTATTCCCCCCATGTCTACTGCTTCATAGTTACCTGTCTTAAATTAATCTGCCATTTCATTGTCCAGTTTTTCACTTCTGCAAGATTATTCAGCAGTTTCTTGTAACTCAGTGCAGCAGTAATAAGGCTGTCCTACAAATTGTCCTGCCCCATGAGTACCAGTGACTCATAGATGGAAGTTATGTTTCCATGTTCTCTCAGTTTTGTGGAGATTGCAAGCAGTGTAGCTACTGTGAGAGTAATTGTGGGTTTATGATGTGAAATTCTCTTCTCTGAGAGGTCTGGCCAAAGCCAGGATAAGGTTGATGTCAGCACCAACCAAGGACAGGTTCACAGGCGAGCCCCATGGCTTGTTGGCAGATAATGGGAATCGGGAGTTGGATTACAGTGAGCACAGAAAGGAAAAGTTTTGAATGGTGCTGCAAGTGCCTTAAATTATTGGGATTTATACCCAATATGTAGAACAAAACATGCTGGTAAAAGGCAAATTATAGAGAAAAAATTCCTTTTGAAAAAAAAAAACTGAAAAATGAAAGAATCCCAGAGATGCAGTCAGAAGTGCTGCATATGCGCTCCTGCTCATCAGCTGTGTATTCAGGTGGGGTTTGGGCTGGAAGAGAGGACCTCACCACAGGGGAGATTCAGTACTGAATAATCGGAGCTTTAGGGTAGAGAACTGACAGAGTTACATCCCATTTCTCAGTGATGAGGAGGCGAGGGTTTTTTATTTTCTGGTGGCTTAGCTCCCTCTGCTGTGTATGTGAGCTGAAGGCTGAGAGAGGAGGATTTGGATGGGCTTCCGAGGGAAGTCAAAGGGGAGGCTCCCAGGATTTCCATTAGAGGAAATCCTGTGTCAAAACGTGCCAGGCTTTTACTTGCTCGTTGTATTTCTGCTGTTGGTGTCCAACCCCCCAGCAGCTTCACCAGTGCTTGCGGTGCCGGGGCGGGGGGGGGGAGGACGACAGACAGACTGCTGCCAACATTCGTAACCCCGTTTATTTACTAGGAGACCGACACTTCCAGTTTCACATGGGAAGATCTTAATTTTCTTCACATGGCTAAAACAACGGCTTAATATAAAATAAAAGAACAATGTAATATTTGCACTATTTATTGCTAGGGGAGTTGTTTGCTCCTAATGGATAGTTAATATACCTATTAGCATTTTCCTGTTGGTTTCCTTATTTGCCTTGCTGGTTTTCGCTTTCCCTTTAGTGATCGATTTCCCTTCTCATCATCACGTTGTACTTCTCACTGCAGTAGGTTGAGAACAAACTACTGATGACTCTGTGCTGGCAGGTATCTTATCAAAGATACCTCCAGGGCATTTGAAGTGAGTTGTTTCATTAGCTTCACTCCTACTATGGATGAATTAGAATAATTAGTATTTTAGGGCTGCTTTAAGTGAACTCTGTTCAGTGAGTTAAGAGGACAAAAAACATTAAACAGATTTGGGGTTGGACGGTCTCTGCCAGCTCCAGCTGGAACAACCAAGGGGTCGGTCAGCGTAAGAGGTTGCTTGAGCTACTAGTTGCTGGCAAAAATCAGCTATCAGCAGAAAAATCTTCAATTCCTGTTAGGTTTGTGTGCATAATACATCCCAGATACTTCCAAGTTGTACTGTAATAAGATTAAAACTTATCCCCTGCCCCAGAACAACTCCAGCTGGTCTGAAGTCTGGCACGGGTTGTGTTTGTCAAATAAAGCTGTTAATGACCAGGACTCAAACCCATCCTTAGGTGCCTAAAGTTGTTTTTCTCCCATTTTTTTAATAGCAGCCCCATTTGAAAATTAGGGCTTGCATCCATATGAAAGCCTAAAGCAGTCAGTGGGACTCTTTCTATCAACTGCAATGAGTTTGGGATCAGGCTGTAAATTATTAAGAGGAAAACTTTTGGCAGCAGTTAGCAACGGCCTGTGCAAAAGCTCTGTTCATTTCTTCAGGAGCTGCTGTCGAGCAATGCAGAATAATTTGAAATTTCCTCTCCAGGTACACCTATGTCTAGGTGGGGGAGACTGTAAAAAAGCTGCCTCAAAGCCTGTGTTCAACTTTATTGTGTAAATACCTGAACTCTTTGCTACTTCCTTCCTATGTTGTGTTCATCTAGATTGTTTTAACAGACAAACATTGTTCCAGTCTTTGCATATTTGTTTTTCATTTCAACTCAGATTAGACACTGTGACAGGAAGGCTAATATGCTCATTTCAGCCAAGTTTTCATTCCAGAGATGGCTGTTGATTAGCCAAACTATGACCCTGAAAAACCACTGAGAGGTGCTTTGAAGCAGGCTCTTGGAAGGGCTGAATTGGGAAAGACCAAAGTGTGTAAGATATTTTACCTACTTTTACACCAGCTTTTTAAGGGACTGCCACCATTCGAGCCCAGGCGATGGGGACGTGAAGTTTATGATGGTGTCTGCGTCCCCTGGTGTTTTATCCTTAGCATTACCCCAGTAGAATTAGGTTCCTGGGCTTTGTAAGAGAAAAGTAATAAACAATAATGGAAATTAGAGTCATTTACAGGTGAATTAGAAGTAGTGAAGGAAAGCTGCTGCCTAGTTATGCTTAGATTTTGAAAGGTGTTGCAAATGACTATTCATTTTATTTAATATGCTGGATTTAATTCAAGGTTGCTGGGACACATTATAAATCAGAATGTAGATCCTTGTGAGTATATCTTTAAATGTACCTCACTATTTCACTTTCTACCGCTGCAAAGGTCAAGGCACACAGTCATAGTCCAAGGAAACGAGTCAACCTATAATTGTTTTTAATCTCAGACTTCAAGGGCAGTAGTAATCTGCTCTGCATCTTCAGACCTCTGCAGGTGCATTTATTTATTGATTTTTGAGACGTGGTTTAGTTCTGGTGTCTCAGACATTCCCAAAGAGGATTTACCAGGGAGTGTAACAGAAAGGTTAATCCCCAAAATGAAGCAGATTCTGCTGAATTCTGAGCAAAACACTTTCCTTGCTGGAATGGGATTGAATTTGCACCATTAAAGGGGTGCATCTGTTCTGCTTTATCCCTGATTAGGAGAGCCTCACCTCTGCTGGTGTCGCTAACCCCTGAGGCAGGCAGAAGGATCAGAGCCCAGCTGGTGGGAATCACATCAATAAAGTGAGATTGATCTATCAGAGCTGGAGCAGGGAAAAGGGAGATTTGGTGGGTGATTAAAGTATGTTACAGCAGTTGCTCCAAGCAATGGCAATTTTTGTGTTGTAGCTGTAGGACTGATGTCATCAATAAAGGAGGCAAACACCCAGGTTTCAGGCCCTTGTTCAAGCATGACTGAAAATGGAAGGTGAGCTTTTACTTTAAATATATGTGGGTTGTCATCTCTCTTCCCACATGTCAGATTCTTACCGCCTTGCCTCAAAAAACTCGCCAGTTACTGTTTTTCTGCTAGATACACCACAAGTTCCAGACAAATGACTATGTCTTGAGCGTAGAAGTCATTGTCTTCTTCTAAGAAGCTGGGTTTATGAGCACCATTCCTTTGCATTGGATTACTTCATGCTTGTAGGCCAATTAGAGAAGGGTCAAAGGATTGGTATGTTTATGTACATTCAGGGCTGAAAACGACTGTGTGCTTTGAGCCGTGCTACTACCTGCTTTGCTGGACTCAGAGCGCAGAGCTGGGTGGAGGTGGAATTAATTGCTAACCAGTGATCTTATCTGAAAAGCCATTGAGTTAGGAGAAGCAGTACTCAGGTGATGTGTGGTTGGTTGAGGGGATGACCCCTCGCTTCAGGGGCTTGTGGGATCCTCTTTTCTCCAGGCAGCAGTATTGCAAATGAAATGAGCACAGTTAAGGCAGGCGAGGGCTTGTTTTGGGAAATGTTAGCGCTCTGCAGAGACATCGCTGAGCTGCTGATGAGAAATCACAGCATCGTGCTAGGAGCCAAAAGGTGGTGCTGTTACTGCAAGGAAGAGGAGAAAAAAGTGGATCCCGATCTCTAGTGGTGTTTGGGGTCAGCTAGGGAGCAGGGGGAGAGCTAAGAGCTCTCCCTACTTTTTCGAGGTAATGTGATGCTCGAGGGCTATCTTAATGTGCAGGATATGTGGTGCTGGTGGGCAGAGCCCAGGAAAGCAATGAAACTTGACACAAAAATACGCGTCTGGAGGGAGAGGAAGGAAGAAGAGGAGGAAGGAAATCACAGGCTTTCACCTTGTGAGACACCAGACAGAAAACAAGATTGGAGAGAGGTGGCAGATGATGCTGGGCTGGGCTCTGCAGGACAAACAGCCCATCACGCACTCTGCAAGGAGGCAGCCACAGAGCTGCTACTTGAGATAAACATAAATAAGAAAATGGAAGCATAAAAGGTCCTCAAAAGTAAAGGGAAAAGCAGTGGGAGAGTGTGGAGATCCTTAGTGTGGAAACGAGTGGCAGCAAGATGTAACTGAAACCCTCCTGAGATGGTGTCTGCCTTGGTCTCTACAAAGGCATATGTCAAATGGGACATTGACCTAGTCAGACCCAGACAAATCGCATCTAGAATGGCACAGTAATAATATTTAGGTGCTGTGCAGGTGGATTAGAGAAGAACTGGTGGTCCAGAAGGAAACAGTGTTGTCTCCTGTATGTCACCTCCTTGTCAGACTCCTTCCTATGGCAACCTTCACATTGTGGCAGGGAAGAAGTCTGCATCCAACTTCTGCTTCTGAAAATATCTCGGTATTGTTGTCCAGCTTAGCAGATACCTGACGTGTGCTGGATTCAGTCCTTTGGGGCTGGAATTGACCCCAGCCACTGTTGGGACAGTGAGATTTTGCACAAACTAGAGATTTCAAATTCAGCCTTGGAGGGGTCCCTCAGGGATGACTTTAGACAACAGCGTGAAGTTCAGTGCACAGTCTTGGCTGTTGGGAAGTTGCTGTCTCAAGACATTTGAGGAAGCATCAAGGTAGCCAAACCCTACCACTGTTGTCTGGCCATGAGATGCTGCAGTGACCATCTGAGGCATTGGGCATGGCATTCTACATCCTCCTCCTCGCTCTGCTAGGTCACAGGTATGGCCCCACTGTGAAAACCTACAAAGGGGGGGTCTGAACTGATGTTTCTCCTCTCTCCCTGCGACTACCAGCCTTACTGAATGACTGCAATAGGGTATTGGTTAAATTAATTGGAAACATTGCTCAGCAATGGGCTGAGCTGTGCAAGGCACCACCCATACCTAATTTTTGTGGTTGCAGATTAATGGCAGCAGGTGTAAGTGCCCACTGTGTTGTTCAACTCATGCGTGTGCTTTTGAGCAGAAGTATCCCTTATTCTTGCAGTTTTGCCTAGCTCATCCTCCAGGAAGTCTTTTCCTTCCCAAAGGTAAAAGAAAAGTAAGTCCATGAAGAGCAATGGATGACAAAGGAAAAACAGAAGAGTGAAGGGTTAAAAATGTAGAACCAGGAGCCTGAATCAGGACCCCCAGCACCCAGGTCTCCCTGGAAGTGCTCTGTCTTAGCTCTGCCACTCATCTGTGGTTTGCTCTGCCCGTGTCCCGGTGCCTCTGCTGGGCTGTGTCCATCCAGTGCCTGATCTCTGGACACTGCTGTATGTTCACAAATGTTAGACCCCCTAGAAAGCAGCTGCCATGCAAACTCATGTTTCCTTCGGGAGGTACGAATTGGAAAGGCTCTACATTTGCTCTCTACTTAATGATGTGCAGCTCTGATTAATACCAACAGGAGTTAATCAGAGGCCTCAGTTGAAGTGTAGCAGCACAGGTCTATAATCAAAATCTTTGTAATCAGAAATATGCCAAAGAGTAAATGTATGTGTCAACTTGTCCCTATGACATAGTGCATTGTACCTGAACAAGAGATAAGTGGAAATAAACAACAAATGTTTGGAAGAGCAGTCACTATGTTTCTCTGTGTGCTAGGGAGCTTGCATGTAGCTCAGGGTTCTTGCTGTGCAGTGATATTCTTGTTTGTACTGGATGTTTCCACTTCTTATCATTAATGTCTTAAAACTTGTTTATTGAACTCTGGGTCAGTTTATTCAGGTTTAATGGCTCTTCCACTGCATGTTTTCATTTCAAGCACATGGAGGGTTCTTTCCTTTCCCTTCTTTCCTTTCCCTTCTTTCCTTTCCCTTCTTTCCTTTCCCTTCTTTCCTTTCCCTTCTTTCCTTTCCCTTCTTTCCTTTCCCTTCTTTCCTTTCCCTTCTTTCCTTTCCCTTCTTTCCTTTCCCTTCTTTCCTTTCCCTTCTTTCCTTTCCCTTCTTTCCTTTCCCTTCTTTCCTTTCCCTTCTTTCCTTTCCCTTCTTTCCTTTCCCTTCTTTCCTTTCCCTTCTTTCCTTTCCCTTCTTTCCTTTCCCTTCTTTCCTTTCCCTTCTTTCCTTTCCCTTCTTTCCTTTCCCTTCTTTCCTTTCCCTTCTTTCCTTTCCCTTCTTTCCTTTCCCTTCTTTCCTTTCCCTTCTTTCCTTTCCCTTCTTTCCTTTCCCTTCTTTCCTTTCCCTTCTTTCCTTTCCCTTCTTTCCTTTCCCTTCTTTCCTTTCTCCATTTGTGTCTTATATTCCCTTTTCTGCTTGTGTAGAGGGTTGTTTGTGAGGACAAAAAAGAATGTGGTTCCTGGAGGACAGTCTTAGCCTACCTCAGAGCTTGTCTTCAATAGAGCGAGGGAGATGGCCTTGTGGTTTATGCATAGAACTGTGGAATTAAATGACCAATGCCTTTTTCTTGGTGCTGCTATAATCTTTGAGGAAATCATGACGGGGAATTCAATTATAGGATATATTTGTGGTAACACAAAAAGGTTGTGGCTTCACTAGAAAGCAGATTGGGTTGTTCTGTCTTCATTTCTGCTTGTGTAGGAGGCCTTGGTGAATACAAAAGAGGAACATGTGTGTTTCCTAGAGGATACTCTCTGACTGGGGGATATCAAGTTGTCATAAATCTGAGTTTTCTGGGTAGTTCCCACACTGTCTTCTCATGCTTTCACAAGCACAAAGAACAGCTTCCAAAAGCCTCTGTACCAAACACTTGCAAAGCCTGGGCTGGCAGGCCAGGCTGTGTTTCTAAATGCACATCTGGAATATGGAGACATTGACCTCTTAGTTAACCAGCAGCTTACAGATGTGTCTGTTCATGAGTGAAAGAGAGCTGTGGAAACCGTCATGTAAGCTGCTTCCTGTATTTCAGGCTATGGTGACAAATCATCCACGCTGTACAGTGCGTCAGAAAGCCAGGGAGCACTTCACTGCAAAAAGGTTGAACTTTCTCACTAAGAGATGGAAACTTAGTAGTTTTCTCATCCACCTGATGGATATTCCGAATATCTGTCTGAATAGCTCTGAGGGATAGTCTCAGAGGCCTTTCAGTGGGATGTGTAATGGATTTGAAGCATCTCCAGCCACTCATGCCTGTGGCTTATTTTGCTTACCGTGCAAAGGGGGTTTTGCTCTTCTGCAGACAGGGTTGACTGAAAGTGAGCCTTTGCCTTGGCAGATACTGTGGGTACACCCTGACCGTACCCGTACCCTGTCCTGTACTCCTGTTCACAGTGAGGAAGCTGAACTTAAGAGATGAGTCCCCTGAGTGGGAGGACTGGAGCTGCCAGAGACATAAGGTTCCCACTTTCTCTTTTCACAAAGCCTTTCACCACTTTGTACTTAAAGAAGCATGAGTGTATTATTCTGATAATTTTTTTTTTTTCATTAAGAAGTAAACAAAAAGGCTGGTCTCTGATTTAAACCCGAAATACCATGGAAAGCACATAGGAAAAATGAAGAAACCTGTCACAACTGATTTTGGGGACGTTTCTTTCCCTCACGTGGTGTAATATTTTCAGCCCTGTGCAATGTGGCTTCTCTACGAAAGGGTGTTAACTTTTTGTTTTGTTTTTTGTCCCGCCGCCCCTCCCCCGGCCTATGGAGAACTCCCGTTGTGTTAAACGTCTCTGCTCTTCAATGTCTTTTCTAAAAGTAGTATCTTAGATCTTAGGTATATCCAAATGCAAAACAACTCTCCTGCATAGAATAATCTGGACTCTTAAGAATTTTTCTCAATACTTTGAAATCTGAAAGGGTTCTCAAAACTCAGTGAAGTGTTTTGAGTCTTTATAATTATTTCTTCCTCTTCAGAAACAATCTTATGGTCCTGAACAAGGGCTGGAAAGACACATTCAATACCTGGCTCTGCCACAGAATCTTTCCATGGCACTGGTTGAGTCACTTAATCAAGTTTTCTAATTTACTCCTCCAAAGGGGAACACCAATAATTCCTTGCCTCATCAAGTTATTGTAGAGATAAATGATATACATGTAGCTTTAGGAGGGAGGTGAATGGATTATATACTGCCAAAAGCCAGATAAATACTTGATCTGTTTTTTTGGTGGACTTTGCCATTCCTCCCCAATAGCTTTTTTATATTATTATTATTATTATTATTATTATTATTATTATTATTATTATTATTAATTTGTGCCTGCAGATAGAGTCAGAGATTGACTTGCAGTCAGTGGTGAGCACTCTGTTGATTTGATGGAAGTTACAAGCACAAGCAATTGCAGATGGAGAGTTCTTGGAGTGATTTGATCTAGCTATAAAAGGGGAGAGTCTGTGGAGGTTAGGGTTGTTCATAGCATAACTCCTTAAATGATCTCTGGCCCCTTCCTAAATTCAGGAGGAGAGAGCCAATTTTGATTCCATCATTTGGGCTTGCTCAGTAGGTTGGGCATGGATCAAGCTTAGTGCATGAGATAGAACAAACCTAAGGGAGGGAGAGGGAAAAATTGTAATGGATTTACACTGAGAAATTCTTCCCCATATGGAGTAGCAGTTCTCCTAAGAGTGATTTTTGGTCTGATGTTAAAGATCTACATGATGAGATAATCTGCAATAACAAATTCTTCCAGTTCTTGGCATGGGCAAACCCCCTTGACTGGGAAATGTTGCCAAACTTGTCTGCAGCATACAAAGCAATAACAAAGTTCTGTGAAAGGACGTGTATTTAATGAGTGACATCTGTCTCCTTCACTATATCTACCATCTCCATGGCAGTAATTGCCTCATTTATGTGAATAAAATGTTTGATTCTAATGTCTGGTATATCAGTGACATCTGCGTAGCATATGTTACAGATTAACATAGTTGATGTTGAAAGCTTTCATAATCACTTAAAAAGGTACAGCAGCCATTCTGCTATATGAGTACAGAACAAATTTGTTTAAAACAAGAAATCATTATGAAACTGTTCAGAGCTCTGTGTGTGTATGTGCAAAAGCTATTTTCATGTAAAAATCAAATGTGTGAGAATGAAATGAGACCGGTCTTGCTTGCGAGTAAACTCTTGCTTGCAAAACAAGAGCACTCCCGTGGCAGCTGTGTGCCTTTGACTATATCTCGGGGGTACAATGGCTTATTTTTAAGTAGGCTTGTTTATAGTAGTGTTGTGGATTTAAAGGACTAGTATAACTAACTGTAGGGTTGCAGCTGTATGTGTGTTGTGTGCTTGAAGTCCGTTCAGTGAAGAAAGGTCTTGTGGAGATCTATACACCAGCCTCCAGAGAAATTTCCTTTTTTTCGTGTGGTGGGAGATGAGCATTTTCTGTACTGATTCCATAAAACTGAGTGCATGTCTACTTGATTTTTTGGCTCCTTTCTTCCCACTTCATAAAAACTACTAAGACTTTCTTTAGCCAAGTATTCCTTGCTGGTACAAAGGAATTGGGTAGATACAACACTTTCCATTCTCTGAGGCTCTCTCTTGGCTGTTCGGCACAAATACAGCATTATTAATTATTTCAGTTGGCCAAAAAGGCATGACTCTACACTGAATAGATGCTGACCTCGTGAGAGCCAGCTTTTTTTCTGATCCTTTCAGCACAAAAAGAGGTAATTCTTATTTTCTTTATTCCACTTTGACTACCTGCCAAAATTTCAAATTTCAGCCTATGTACTGGCCATTACATCATGCTTTTTACATGGGTTTTCTAAGCAATACTTGAGGGGAGAATAATGCTGGTGCCTTTTAAATCGATGCTGAACCTCTTGTGTCCTTTAAGTCATCTGGAGACCAGTGCTGTGCAAGTGCTGATTGCTGCTGACAACCTCAGTGTGAGAGTGTGTGTGCTCCCAGTGATGTCCGTATGTGTTGCTGGTTTTGGTTGAGGACTTTTTTGGCAAGCTGGGACTTAACAGGGGATTTTTTCACCAAAATTACTACTTCTACCTCTCAGATACCAGCCGTCACCAGAATGATAATTACTGTCTGTTCAGGAATGGGATGCTCAATTCCACTTTCTACTACAGAAACACGTCTCTCCCCCAGTATTTGGCAAATTTTAAAACTTCTAAGAATGATGTTTCAAGACATTCCTGCAACACTATTGCTCTGAGTAATTCTGCTAACCAGCAAGGATTAGACAACTGAATCAACTGGTGTTAGGGATATAAGGGGAAGAAATATCCCTCTTCCATCTTCTGCCCTGTACTCTATTTTTTGGCCATGTTTTAGCTTGGCAGTGCAGTGTGTGTTAACTGATGGAAAGTGGATCATTTCTGTGAAGTCCCTTTTTTTTTTTTTTTTTTTTTTCCTTTTCCAGTGACCTTTGTTCTGGCAGAGAAAGCCAGGATATGCATTTTCATAGGGGACAAAATTAGCTAAAGAAAGAGGGCTAGGTCAAGTGGGAATCATCTGTATTGACACAAACAACCAGAGGAATCCAAAATGGAGCACAACTTGTATGTCAGAAAGTTTGCCTGGAAAATCCTTTGGCACTTGCCAGAAACAAGACATTTTGGCAGTGGCAGAACTTTAGAGGAAGGGAAGGAGAGAAATGACAGAAGCATTTTTTTAAGTGAAACTAGTTATGTAGAGGTGCCCATGATAACTTTATTGCTCTCCTGTCGAGTTCCAGCACAGCCCCAATGTTTTAGGCTCTGTCCAAAAATAAACAGGATCTGCTAGCTTCAGGCTTCCTCAAAGCTTGACATGGGAAAATAGCCCCATCCCAGCAAGATAAACAGGTTTGAGTTCTCCCTTTGCCTCTTTTGATGATCTCGAGTAAATGACATGTCCTGGTAGATCTTGGTCTTATTGGTTGTGTAATCACATATCCACAGCTGCATGCCTCAAAGCAAGCTTTTTCCAAACCACTTGCTTTCGGGATCCCTTTTATCTGGTGACTAATGATTCTAGTCTGGATCCGAGCACTCCTGTCAAAACTGTTACAGTTCTGTGGTGGGTTTAAATTTTAACAAGTCAGCATTTCCTAACAGGAAAAAAGTGCTTTTCTGAGAGAGCTCCCAGCTGGTACTGCACAGATCACAGTATCTGACATTTCTCTGAAATGAAAACAGATGGAAACTTTTAGGGCATGTCATCCTGCTCTTCTCGTTTCTAATCATTTGCCTTCAGGAGGTGGGACTTTTGAGAAACACTAGATCTGGTAAGATGGGTAAGAAAATGTGAAAGTTGGCAGTGCTGAGTGAGATGGTCCTGAGAAGCTCCTTAAGTTTCATCTCCTTGATCTATAGCTGGTGAGTTTGCAGCCTCCAGTTTAACGGCTTGACTGCAATGATTCTCATACAACCAACTTGGTAACAGTTAAGATGCCACTTCCACTGCCCTTGCGTCTTAGGTTTTCCCTCCCCCCCCCCCCCCCCCCCCCCTCCCCCAGGAGGCTACAGCCTGTAAATGTGACTGTTGTCCATGTATTAAAGAACAACAAGGTGGAAAGTACCCTACGCCTCCATGTCTCTGTTCCCCACTGAAAGGGAAAGAACAGAAGATGCCATATTGATCAGACTGGGGAGAAGCTCTCAGAAGAGAGCACTGTTAGTATATCTACATTACATTAACTAAAGACTCTTAACTTACCCAGGACTTCTGACTCTACATGTTGCTAATTTTGGACTAGGCATAGCTCCTTGGTGCAATGGAAGTTGGGGAAAGGGTGGGAGAGTTTTCCTTTCCACTTTGGTCTCCGATTGGTTGTTTCCCAAAATAGAGTTGTTTCCCGGGAACCTTGCATTGATATGGGGCTGAGATCTCTAGGTTGTGGCCTCTCATTTCTTCATCAATTCTATTCCAGAATTGGCACATATGTGTTAAGAAAATGTTACAGTTACAGCATATATGCACCAAGAAGAGCAGCTGTAATGGGTCGGGATAAAGGTCTGTCCAGCCACCTACTCTCTCTTTAACAATGACCAGTAACAGATGCTTTAGGAAGAATTTAATGAGGCAAGCCTAGAGTGAAAACTGCTCTGCTATACTTTTCTGGCTCCAGTAATATGGTACGCAGTGACTTCCAGAGCCAGAGATGGTATCTTTGTCTTGAGAAACTCCTGATGGAGTTTTATTCCATAGATCCATCAAGCTGGGTTTTGAATCCATGCAAAACATTCAGGGTTCCCATAGCAGTGCATTTCCAGTTTAAATAGACTTTGTGTGAAGATATATCTTCTTTTGCTCACTTTGAAGCTGCCTCTTTCTCTACAGTTAATTTCTTCTACCCGTTTGACACCCACCTGCTCAGGGCTGTGGGGACCATCTACTGCCCTGCACAGTACTGCTACCTGTGCCTGCTACCTTTCCAGGTCATCTATAGGTAGGGAATCACAAGTCTTGGAGACACCCACCTCAGTACCTTCTTCCGCTGAGAAAATCTGTTTATTTGTACACTTTTTTTCCCAAACGTATGAGCGTAGGACCTTTCCCTTTTGTCCCAGGACCCTCTTAGTTTCTGTAGTCTTTGGTGAGTCATACTGTCAAAAGTCTTTTGTAAAGCCATAGCTTGTGTCTATGCTGTCAGAAAACTGCTTCCCAGCCCATGCTGGTCTTGGTGATAATGCGGACACAGACAGAGACTGCCTGTTTTCCTCCCTGGTGAGGCTGACTCATTTGAGCATCCATTTCTGAGAGGTGATATGGGCAAGGCAAGCCAGGCCACACTTAACTGTCCTCCCTATCCTAGGTAGCTCTCCAGTGCTCTGCCAGCATCTTGAAAAAGGCCTTTATGCCATACCTGAAGGCATGCAACATATAATCCTAACTTCATAAAATAAAACAACAACTCTGGTGGGCTACAACACAGCCCTTAACATCATTTCAGATGCTTAAGTGATGCTCTCTTCTATCCCTCTTTCCCTTCCCACACCAAACTACCCCAACCAGTTGTTTTAGGGCAATGGAAACACCGTATGTTTCCCAAAGGAGAGCAACTGCTATGAAAGTCAGCATGCCAATATACTTTAGAGAGGGCTAGCCCCAAGATGTGTGAACATAAGTGGCTCTTACGTTACAGTGTCTGTAAGCCTTTACTTGCTTTCTAAGCAGTGCATAGTCAGAGTTGTTAAACAGTGCTGAGCACGGGAGCATAGGTGGGTTGCTCTCTTGGAGTGTCCCTTGCAGCTGTTCTGCAGAACTGGACCTACCTTCTGTTCTCCAGGTTTGGACCAGGTGGAGACAGAGGGTCCTGCAAGAGATGGTGTTGTCAGGAGGGCAGGTCTGCAGGCAGGCATAGGACACATTTTCTTTGAATTACCTTGCAGTCAGTATAGTATGAAAGTTTCTTTCTGGAAAAGACCTAAAAGTGAAGCCCCAACCAATTTTGATGAACTTTGCTTTTCAGCAGCTGTGCCTGAGCAGCCCCTGCCTACTGCTGCCTGCTCAGTTCTGACCTCTGACGTCCTTAGTTATACTGGTACTGTGTTGTCCCACACAAGGTGCTGCATGCTGTGCTGCGTGTGAGCTGGTGTTTGTGCAAGGAACTCTTAAACTAGCAAAAAAAAAAAAAAGGAGGAGAAAGGGGGTGTTTCTTACGATAGCATATAGCATAAAAGAAATACGTGTCAAACTGTCTATGCATATCTGGTAGCACTATTTCTTGGCATATTTGTGTTTAACCCCATGTCTTCATAAATACTATGGTATGGATCTAAACTGCAGGTCATCGTATTCTTATCTTTAAGTCCATTCCTTCAATGTGTTAATAAAAGAAAAAAATCTGTCTGTTTACAGCCCAGTATATTTTCATAACAGCAGTAACTAAAGTAAGCAATAAACCCGAGCTCCAAAGACTGTGCTCCTCTAAACCCCTCTATTCTAGTCTCCTCAGTAAGTTCTCCCTGGAAAATGGGCTAGGGTCTCCTTGCAGTGCTGTATGAGAGGAAGCAGAAGAGTGACTCCAGATTAATGCCAGCACATGAGTGAAGAGAAAGCAGGGCCAAGATTCACTCCTTCAAGTTCAGAGGTCTTGACTTCGTTTCCCTTTGCTTTTTAGCTCTGCACAGCATTGGAAGGGTTTTTTGTATAAGAACATGGAACAAAATAAAGCTCTGTGTCTGGGAATCTGTGTTTTACATGGAAATCTGGCATACAGAGGTTCTTTCCTTCAACAGGACTCTACTTCTGTGAGGCTTCCCACATAAAATATTTAAGAGATTAGGCAGTACCAAATGCCAAGTCATCAGCATTTTCTTTCTGGACTCATGCTTGCTACAGCCTTGATGCAGTTTGATGCTTTCCAAGTAGGAGCACGAGTTTCTCTGTAGATATTTACCCATGCTACTCGCAGAGCAATTGCTTAGAGCTGTGCAGCTCAGTCCCTGTGAATGATCTCTGTTTTGCCAAAAGGTTTTGCTTAGAAAAGAGGTTCCGATACAAAGGGTTTCACTGAGCATAGTTCGCATCAGTACACTAGCAAAACAGCATCTCTGACATTTGTATGTCACCTTATGTTAGAAGATATGGTTTTTTGTGTATGCTAAAAATCACAAACCCAAAGCATAAAGAATTGTTGGGAAATGAGTGAATAGCAGATCACTGAAAGGGGGATTAATTTCTCAAACAGAAAAATCGAGCCCATAAGAACTTGCCATTTCCCCCAGCCCTGTAGAAGACTATATTGCTGAGAACAAGGCTTGCTTCTTTGGAATTTCTGCTCAGTTGTTTCAGTTCAAAACTGTTTTTCAAAAAACGACACAAATGCACAACATGGAGCAACCCATCAGCTGGGGACAGTTCTGACAACGATGCTCAAGACTGCACATTAAGGCATCAGTAACATCTTCCAGTCTTGCTGGCAGGAGAAGGAAGAGAGCACTAATTCTTATTTGTTTATAATAGTTTGGGCTGTTTTGAGTTATTGATATGTCCCTTGAAACTGTCTCTGATCACTTCCCATTGAGCACAGAGGCATATGGTGGTAAGCAGAGACCTGGCCTAACTGCTGGACTTTCTCCTGCTGAACTCAGCATCTGAGCTGTTCATAGCAGCAACAGATGTTTCTGCTTTTTAAGGTCTGTGGGAACCTCACTTAACTTTTTTTTTTTTCCTTCTTCCTTGTAGGAACAAATGCCAATATAGCTGAGATCCAAAAAACTTGACCTCAGCTTTATGTTATTATTGGAAGGTATTGCGACTGGATATCCTATTGTCCGTTCTCAAGTAATAAGGCGATAGCTATTAATGCTGTATTTGCTTTTTCGCGCATAGTTTCTATGTGTTTGTTATTCAGCTACTTCCTGGCAATAAATAGGGGAACACATAATCACTGTTGCCTTCAGTGCAAGGGGGTCTGGGAGATTCATCTTGTTTCAAAAGCATTAGGTAACCTTAAAAATAAGCTTGCTAGCAACTAAAACAACACATTGCCTTTGTCTTGTTAGTGCCATAAGCAGTCTCCCGGTACGTTATATTAAAAGGATCCATTTCAACACTATTCATAAGGTGTGGCTCTGTCCTGGGTGCCCAGATGTAGATATCTCAGAAACCTGAGTTGCATGTGTTAAACCTGAGACTTTCAGAATGAGTGCATACATTTGAATTAGTATTATTTTTTTTAGAGCTTAAATCTGAGCCTGGCTTCATTCCCACTATGTCAATAGTATCTGCTTTTGCCAGAGACCCTTGCTAGATGGGGGACTTACTTTCAGGAAAAGACAGGCTGTATGCCATATTTCCACAGGTAGTTTCTGAATGTGAATTAACAGCTTTAATTTCCAGCAGAAAGTCCTTAGAAACATTCTTGGCGGTACTTGATCAGGGGAGGTGCCAAATTTAAGCATCCCTTGGGCTCCCTACCCAAATCCCAACATTTTAAAGATGTCAAGGCTCTGAGGCAGGCCTCAGCACTGCCTTTTTTCTGAAAGAGAGCTGGACCTCGTTGAGTGGCCAAAGAGGAGCTGCGGGGCAAAGCTGTGGCTGGGCAAGGTATGAAATGTGTCCCTGCTTATGCAGCATAGGCTCTGGCTTCCCTCCTGCTCCGTGATCGCCGTCAGCAGCTCAGAAAACAAGCCAACTGGCTGCGTCTCGCACACGGGGTCGGGAAGTGGGAATGATGTCCCAGGACTGTGTTGGACACGTGCAGTTCCTGGAGGGTAGGAGAGAGGAGGAGGGTGTCTGGGGCAGGCAAGGTCTGTCTGCTATGGTGCCCAGCAAAGGAAAACCGATTACTTCTCCCACAAGCAGTTTTGCCATTTGGCTTCTTCGAGCAACTGTTGTCACAAGCCCAAATGCAGGTCTTGGTGGTGGCCTTAGGAGGAGACCCTGTTGGCAGGGTGAGTTCACCATCGATATATGTATACGATAACGGCTTAAGGTTATATGGTCTGCAGGCAGAGGAGTGACAAACTGCCCAGCCAGGTTATGCCTCAATCTCAAAATGAAATGTTTTCCTGTTTGGGTGAAAAAGAAAAGGTTGTTCTTTGTTTCTATGTACTGGGCTCCCAGCTTTCTGGGCAGTAACATTTCAGCTGAATCAGATGTTTCAGGAGGCTGCTGGGGGAAATGCATGCTCTTGTTGCTCTGCCACCCAGGGCTGGTGCAGGGGTTAAGGGTCTGCCAGCCCCACATGTAAAATGCGGTGCTGGAAGGAGAGGAGGGAACCAGTGCCCTATCATGGGAAATGCAAATCCCTCCAGCTTCCTGCTGTTGCTGTTTGTCTAGAGATGGCTTAAGACTGGACTGAAAAACGAGGCTGATGTGGCAGTGGTTGCTTTACAGAATTTTCTGTGTGCTGGCCTGGTACTGTGTGGTACCAGGGTATGCCTGGCGCACAGCACCCACGGGACAGCCAGTGAGACAGGATTTCACCCCTGTGATTCAGCAGTAGCAAGGCGCACAACCCTTGTCAGCCTGGCCGCGGTGGGGGTGTGACACAAGGTTGGCTGCTCGGACGATGCCCCTCGACCTGCTTTGGTGCTAATCCTCCTGCAGGATGGTCCTCAGTGTGGAGCTGCCAGGTGGGATGCTATGAGCATCTCTCATGGGGCCTCTTGCAGTCAGATCTGTTCTCCTCCTGCATGCATTAGCCACCGCAGCCTCCTTGCGAGAGCTCAAAGGAGGGCGCTCTGCTGGCTACAGCCCAGAAACAACGTCACAAAATTGCATTGAATTTCAAAGGTTTCACAGTATTCAGAAACTTCTTCTCATCAGCTCCCAAACATCACCCTTTTTTCCTTTTTTTTTTAATTTTTTTTTTTTTAAATTCTGTTTCACTTCTAGACCTTGTCCTGGGTCTCTGCTGCAGTCTCTGCTCGAGTCCCTACCTTCTCTCTTAGCCCCTGAGCGTTTTCACCCCTTCCAAGGTTAGTTAATGAGGTTAAGTTTAAGATGGGGCCCAGTTCAAAGTATGAAATGATCCAAGTGTAAGCAGTCCCTTTGGTTTGTCTCCCTAAAACCTGGCTTTCAGTGCATCTGCCCCTAGAAGCCAGCTCAAGACGGAGACTTTCCTGGCCTTTACACTGCATCTCAAGCTGCTTGTCCTGTAGCTTTTGCTCAGAGATCCTGTAAACAGATTTGTTGTTCAAAAGCAGCAAAGAAATGTTGAGTAAAAGGAGATGGTGATAAAGTCCCAACTGACATACATGAATATAGCGCTGTACGTAAGGCTTATGGCATGATGCTGAGTGGATGGGTTTTCCAAAGCCTTACTAACGTAACAGCAAGGGAGAACATTATTAAATGCCTCCCGTATGATATATAATAGATACCCTTATAGTAGTACAGAATCCAATATATGACATATTGTCTGCTAATGCTTTGTTAGCTGTTCCATTGCTGTAGTCTCAAATGCAAAGACTCCCTACATTTTTATAGTAATTAAAGCAATAATAAATAAACTACACAAACCTTGTGACTTAGCATATCTATGCAATGTTCACACTGATTTTTTTTTTTTATATGTGCGAGAGCAGGGCCTATTGCCTGTGCACATGGGGAAGAACTGAAAAGGACAGCTCTTATTGGAAATTTTGCCATCACACAGTGACAGTAAAGACCTTGGGTCAAGTCCTGCTGCTGGTGGCTGGATGTGTGGATAAGACACCAGTGTGTCAGTTGGCGTAAGGAGATTTTGCAGTCTGCCTTCAGATTAATATAAGTAGAGATATGATAAACAGGTACTCTATAAGTAGGTTTTAGAAGTGAATAGCTGCTCAGTCTGAAGCTGGGATATGGGACAAGGAAGGCATTTTTAATAAAAGCAAGGATGAGACTTACAAGAGCTAAGACTCCAGTCTCTCACTGACAAGTTTTCTTTCTCTGGCTCAGTGAATTTCAGTGGCTTGTGCTTTCAATATTGATACTTCAAATATTTTTTCTTTTTTGTATCTGTACATATGAAGTATTTGGCAAATTCAACTTAAACTTAGGAATCATTTCAGATGAATTAAAACTACAGTTTTCAGTGACCAAACAGCTCATCAAGGAAATACTTGTGTGTGTCCTGTTGGAAAGTAGCAGAAAGACCTCTGTCCTCCAAAAGACCCTGTCGTCTCTCCCTTGTCCTTTCCCTCTCTGACACTTACTAGTTTTGCAATCGACCCCAGTGTCGGTGGCACCAGGAACAGACCAAGGGCCTCTTTATTCTAGATGCTGGGCATCCTAAACCCTCTCAAATCTACTTTTAGCAGTGACTTTTCATAGCCTGGCAGGATGAGAATGTTTCTACCATGATTAGTAACTCCTTGTGGTATTTTTATGGATATAAGATGTCATTAAAGCCACTGTACGTTTTGCAAGAATAGGTTAAGAAGGCAGACTGCTTAACTTGCGGTGACCTCCCACAGAATTATGATAGCAAAGCTCTCTGTGGTATAAATCTGCTGGTCAAATGTTTCCTCTCTGCAATGCAATAAACTTCAGTGTAATTTACATTAAAGTAGCTGGTGATGAAATGTCCCCGAAACACAGATGTGTATGATGCGGCAATGCTGTCGGTTCTCACGGGAGTGGTGCAGCGCTGCTGCCTGCAGGGAGCCTGGCTTCGGCTTCAGCTGCAGGGCTGCATCTGCTCCTGCTTGCTTGTCTCCTCGTCCTGTGCTTGTAAAACCCTTCATGCAATAGGTACCCTAGTCTGTAACTGGTGCTCAGAGACTCTGTGGCAATACTAATAAATATCTCTGACAACTGGGCTATTTTAGATTTGCTTGGCTCGACTGTTATTTTTTTCCTTTTTTAGCTTGGATCATTTGTACATTCCAGTTGGAGAGTGAAGGACGCTCAGTTCCTATCACAGCAGAGTAAACCTGCTGCTCTGAAATATTTAGTTTCTTCTCTTTCCTTTCTTTGTGTGTTTTATATTTAATTTTTCATTCACATTCTATTTCCAGTTATCTACATAAATGGAAACTATGTTTCATGCTAAATGTTTATGATCATAATTATACTGTCAACACATGATGAAATATATTTATTTGTAGCACCACCAAAATACTTTGGCATTGCTAAGAATAATTTAGGATGTACTGCCATCTAATGGCTTTGCTAACAATAGAGGAAACATAAGAGTAAACTTGGCTTGTATTAGATTCAGAAAGAAAAATGAAAAGGCTTTCAGTTACAGTATGGAAAAGTGTATTTAAAGTACATTGCTGAAGAGAATGTGTGCAGACTTGGCTCCTTTTTGACTGTTTGAGGTGCTGCAGTCTTTTGCATCCCTGCTCTAGTCTGCTATAGGAGTCTATAACTAAGTACAGGGACACATTTGTATTTTACTGACGTGTAACTTGAAGAATTCTTGAGCCTGTGTCATTAAACTTAATGGTGCTTCTTAAAACAGAAGTTCAACAACATTTTTGAATTCCAGTTTTAGAGAGGTCTTCCTCTGGCTGTGGCTTGACCTCTTTTAGTGGTAAAGGAGAGTAAATGAATGCAGCCTGTGGCACTCTGAAAAAGAGGAGTTTGTCAGGACCATCTCTCACCTCCTCTGCTGAGAACCCCCTTCAAAACAGCCTTCCTGATGCATTTTGCCATGATTTCTTCTAAGCGTGGAAACAATACCCGCTCCCAGCAAGGCTTTGAATACTTCTACTGGGCAAACAGATTTCTTTTTGCTGCTGACGATTTAGCCATGTTGGAGCCTGAGCATCGACAGCCACAAGCTGCTGCCCAGAGTAAGCAAAACAGCTGGTGTATGGGGGAGAGCACTGGGACCATGCATGGGAAATCCTGCAGAGAGGGGACTGCGCCTCTGCCTGTGCTTTGTACAACAGCAGGACTGTTGCTCCTGTAGTCGAACAGGAAAAAATGGTGAATGATTAACAGTGTGAAAGTGTCTTCCCTTGCCTCTGCAGCCCCAGCTCTGATTCTGTTCTTCAACTGTCCACTGCTCTGTGGAGCTGCCCTGAACACACATGCATGACCCATTTCTCTCATTGGATCTGTATTTGGCTCCCCCCAACCTCCTTCTCCTCAGTGCATGTCCCTGTGTGCCTGACCCAAGCCATGTTCTGGATGCTGCTTTGCTGGTGCTGCACCATCCCAGGAGCATCCAAGGGAAACAGGGACCCTCGTGTGTGTGGTTGGCTGTGTACAAAGGGAGATGCTGGGTAGAAGCATCCCTGTGGCTGAAGTGGTGCTCCAGAGCATCTTTTCTCCAACTCTGTACCACCCAGGGAATGACCCCACTTCTAGAATTGCTCCTCGATCAATTTAAACTGATTATCATTTGTTAAACCACCTCTTGGAGCATCACTCAACAGCCCTGTGTAGTACTAAGTGCATGGAACGGTGCAACTCTCCAAGCAGTGTTGCAAACAGTTTCTTAATCCCATTGTGTTACCCTCGATGACCCCAGGAGGAGTGGGGAATGTTAACTTCTCCTTCCTGCTGCATTTTGTTAGTGGCAGTCTTGTGTGCATGTCTGATATTCAGAATGCATAAATTAAAGATGCTCTTAAAAAAAACAGCATGTACCTCATCTATTATGGTTCACATTTCGAGCTTAACTGAAGGGGGGTGGGGGTGGGAAGGGTGTGACTGCATAAAAATGCAATAGTTACAGAAATAGCCATGGTTGAAGTGGCTCAACTGGGTAAAAGTTCTAGCTATGAGATTAAATTGCTTAATTCCCTTAAGATTTGAAGAGTTAAATTCGCATTCAAATTCTCTGACATAAATAGTTAGTACATTTATTCAAATTTTTTTTCTAAAAACCCCACAACATTGTGCTTAAGTTACCTATCCATAATGATAGCCTCCCTGAGTGCAAATGAGTCAAATTAAATGACTAAAACTCTCATAAGCAAATGAAGATCATTCTGTCGGTGTCCAATAGAGTGCATCCCTGGTTAATGCTATAGCCTGCTGGTTGATCAGCACTATGGACTTGTTCCTCTGGGGAAATGAAATCCCACGCAGACTTTAAAGAAGTAACTGCTGACAGTAGAAAAGTTACTCTGGAAATATGCACAAGGAAGTTATATATAGTAAAGAAAACTTCTCTGCTCTGTGTGTAGGGAAGGCGTGTACAAAAGGGTTATGCTTCAAAAGGGAAGTTTTTCTTCTCTGCAGTAAGAGGACCAGTGAACAAGAAACACAGACTGGAGTTTGTCAATGTGTGCAAGGTTTCCAGTAAAGAGTGAGCTGAGGCTATTCAGGCATAACCTCTCCCTACCAGCCTACTTGCCTGAGCCCTAGGCTGATGCCTAGGACAAGAGGTTTCCGGCACATTGCACATACGTATTTCTTCCCAGCTTCTTCAAGCTTGCAGTTGGGTAATCCTGGCCTAGGATCACCCCTGGTCCTAATTGATTTGCACCCAAGGTCACTTTGGCTTAGGCCCTGCATACCAAACAGTCACAGTGTTGTTCTAAGAGTGATTTATCACCCTACACCCAAATGAGCTCTCTATGCCAGTGTCAGATGGTGCACGCACAACTGGGAAATTAAATTTTTCACTCAGACGCTGAAATTCCACGAGGGACAAAGTTCTGGTAAATCTCATGTAACTTTGATAATTTTGAATGAAATGCCAGTTGCCAACAGGAGGTCAAAGGAAGTAATTTAAACTGATTGTTTGTAAAGGAAGCTACCAGTTAGGGTTTAATGCATTTGGCCAAGCTGAACTTTAAAACAGCATCTTAAATCGCTTTTAGGCTGGTCTTCCTCTGAGCTGACTCCAGCAAGCACAGTGCTGCTATTCAAATGCAACTGTTTTAGTAATTAGTTTTTTAAAGGCTACCCAAAAAGACTTGTACAGTATAACAGCAGTTAATGAGATAGTAAGCTAGTTCAGGAGGAAGAGCAATGTTTCATGCAAGGAGATTTTTCCAGTACAGAAGAGACAGGGAAAGGTGGGAGAAATGGCTTTTCTGTTTCCATTGCAGAGATAAGGCAGCAGGAATGATTTTGGAACTCTTAATCTCAAATAAAAAATGTGATGTCAGCTACTAAAACCTGCCTTCTTCACAGCTTAGCAGCTCATTTGTAGCTAGGTTTAGCATTGATTGATGTGAACCCAATCCTAATTTAATGCAATAGAGTTAGCAACTCTACATTTTCCTGCCTGGGCATGGTGTTGCTCCCTTGGTGTATTTTGCTTTGCTCTTCCTACCCAACTGTGCCTTCCCTGGGGCAATGGAAAAACCTCTCTTGCAATCAGGCTTAGTGCTCCCATTCACTTAAAGCCACTTTCTCACTCAACAGACCACGTATGACAGTCACTGCAGGCAGCAGCCCTTTCTGAAGAAAGGGAACGTTAAAGATGCACAGGGAAATCGCCATTCAGCAGAAGTCATCAAAACTTCTGCTTACAACCTAAAATGCTCAGTCATCAACAGCCTGTATCTCCTGGACCGATACACAGCTACTGGCTCTTACTGTATCCTGTGTGCTTGCTTCTCACCCACACCCACGCAGAAATGTCAGCAGTGGTATGGGCACTTGCTAAATCTTACAATACTGATGTGATGTTCTGAGCTGATGAATTAATTGTAAGTGACTTCTTCACTATGTCCCACGCATAGACCTCAGCAGTTCTTGGCATGGAGAGTGCCTTTTCTCAGGCAGCTGGGCTAAAGCTAAGCTCGCATCAGTTTAATCTGTGTCTCTTTTAGAAAGAAATTTGTTCAACCAGCCCACCTGTTCGCTCACCTTATCTTGACCATGTTCTTCACATTATCTGAGCTACCTGTGCACTGTGGCTTGTGCCTGGAGTCCCTGTAGCAGGGTCTTCATCTCTCCTTCCTATCCCCTCCCTCTCCATTGCATTTACGTATGGGAATGTTTGAGTGCTGTGCAAATCCATGTGTGATGAAATTGAGTTGTTGGCTTTTTCTCTCTGTTTGTTTCTGGCAGCTGGTCCTTCACAGCAGTGCACTAATGTGGCAGGTCAATAAAAATGTATGAGTGCAAGGAAAAGATGAGGAGAACTTCTGCAAAACCTGGGATGCCTCTGGGTGCAAGAAAGGCACTGCGGGAAAGACCTTGCAATTTTTGTCATTGGAGCCTTTCTGAAGCAGAGTCAGCCACATCTCAGCCAGAAGGCAAGCTGGATCAGAGAGCTGGCAGAGCTTTTGGTTCAGTTTTGGTCTTTGTCTGAAGCTGAGGGGCTGTGAATGCTGCCGAAAGCAGAGCTCTCCTTCCCACTGCTGCATCTTGAGGGTTGCAGTGGTTTATGGTGATGGGTGAGGGAGTGAAAAGGGGCTTGGGTGGAAAGCTGGACTGCTGGGATGCACTGGTTTTGACTGAGTTGTCAGGGGAAGGAGGCCATTCCCATCTCTGCTTCCCAGTCACAAGCAACCATTGTGGAGCAAAGGAGGAGATGCTGTGGAGGAGATGGTTTCCCATCTGGTGGTTTCTTTGCCATGGGGCTGTGAAGCACCCCTTACCAGCCTGAGCAAATGCTTGCTTCCCTTGGGGCTCCACCTACATGTGAGGGCTGATGCCACCAGCAGCTTATTGGCAACCCCCATGGCTGAAGGGGCAAAGGAAGTTATGACATTTCCATAGATATTTTCATAGATGGAGTCACACAGGAGCAGGCAGGGTGCTGGGTGGATGTGCCTAAAGAAGTCACAGTTGTTTAACTTTGACATTTTCAGAGAGTTGTGCAGGAAAAAAAAAATTCATCCATGTTGTATTCAGTCCTAATTTATTGCTTTTGTCTCTTTCCAGTTTTTTGTTTGCTGGGGTGAGAGAAAGGACTTTAAAGACGTATATATTTCCCTCTATTTACGTGCCTTGCTGTCCTCACAGGTGCTGGAATACAATGAGCAGTTTTCCACTGCCAGTGTGCCCAACTGAGTCTGTGTGTTTCATCCTCACACAGAAATTTTGTCATGCGCAGGTTTGCATCTCCCTTTCTCTCCTCTTCACTGGCTGTGCTCTCTGTAGCTCAGTCAGATATGCACATCCTGGGCATTTGCATGGATCCAAATATTTTGAATAAGAAAGTTTTGGGTTACATGTTCTTGTAATTCTTGTGGTTGTGTTCTTGTAAAGCAGTCCTCCCACAAGAGTAGGTTGTTATATATACTTTATATTATTAAATAGTTCAACCTATAGCTTGGAAATTCTTCCTTTTTGTCTTACCCCTCCCTTCAGCCTTCTTGGCTTGGCTGTGATCAGCCGCGGGGTTAGGCTCTCGCCGGTGTGATGCCCCCCCTGCCCCACAGCCACAGGAGCAGGCAGGCAACTTCCCAGAGCCTCCAGCAGGCAGCTGATACTACTGAAAATTATCATCTCGTGCTTTTCCCTTCCTCTGCTCACCTGTGGCTTAGTTCAAAGTCTTAATTTTTCAGAGCAACAAAATCCTGTAGTGTCTTTCTTGCATGAGTAAAATTGCTGCTGGACATTTCCTGCTTATAGCTCTTTTTGCCATATTTTGACCTAATTCAGCCTTAATGCTTTTCCTTTAACACGGAAGTACTGAGGGAGAAAAGTGATATTGAACCAGGTCTAGTTTATTCATACTGATGAATTATTGCTATCTTGATGCACTAATGGTGGCTGTTTTATATGAGATATGGTATATTTCTGAGACATCCACACAACCAACTACCTTTTGGTCCAAAGGTTAGCTCAAACCTGCCACTAAGTGCTGGCTTGCAATCTGTGTGCGTCGACATGAATGAGTTTGGGCTCCAACTGGGACATCCCCCAGGTAGTGTAGAACTGGCCTTCAAAACTGCATTGCTTAAACTGTGTTAGAAGACATTTTGTCTCTCTGCTCTGCAGTGCCAAGGCTTTCTGGCTTGGTCTGTGTTTTGCTGTTTGCCTCAGCGTGATGTTGCTCACTCAGACTGAAAACCTGACTTTGCTGTCCACATATGAGAAATCCTACCTATCTCCAAGTAGTTCTGGTGGGACTTCATCAGTGTGGCTCTTTTTCATGTTACACAGATTCAGCTTTCATTTTCCCCAATGGCTGCTGATAATTTGGACAATTGGCCAGGAAAAGGAGAGGAATGTGTGTGTACCAGCTACAAACAGGGTAAGTACAACTGAAAGCATGAAGGTCGGTGAGCTGTTTTAATGTAGTCTTCTCCTGGGAATTACAAACCAGTGCAAAAAATCATTCCAATTGTGGGCTCTCATTAGAGTAACAGGCAGCTGTAGCTGCTCCCAACATGCTTTTAGCCATTTAAAATCATAGAATCATTTAGGTTGGAAAGAACCTTTAAGATCATCGAGTCCAACTGTTGACCTAGCACTGCCAAGTCCGCCACTAAACCATG
>NW_008795938.1:3852677-3855264 GCF_000699145.1 Aptenodytes forsteri
AAGTGCAGGACCCGGCACTTGGCCTTGCTGAACCTCATACAGTTGGCCTCGGCCCATCGATCCAGCCTGTCCAGGTCCCTCTGCAGAGCCTTCCTACCCTCGAGCAGATCAACGCTCCCGCCCAACTTGGTGTTGTCTGCAAACTTACTGAGGGTGCACTCGATCTCCTCGCACAGATCATTAACAAAGTATTAAACAGAACTGGCCCCAGTACTGAGCCCTGGGGAACACCACTTGTGTCTTCCATCCCTTGCAGCACTCCAGTTGTGCGAGTCATCCCACTGTGTTTCCATGATGGCAACTATATCATAGTTTTCCTGCTGCACAATGGCTTCTAGCTCCTCTAATTTGTTGCCCATGCTGCATGCATTGGTGTAGATGCACTTCAGTTGGGCTATTTATCCCGCATCTTTTTGTGGGGAGAAGCTTTAATTCCTATGTGACCATTCTCAGGCACTTCCATGGTTTATACCACATCAATAACACTTGCGTCTTTGCTGTTGCATGAATCTCCATCTCCTGCCTCCACTGAGACGGCAGACCAAAGGACCTCGCTTAGCAAACCATCCCTCAAACATTGGCATGCCGCCCTCAGGCATATCTCCAGCAAGCCTGGTTTTATCCCTTTCCCCATTCAAATCTAGTTTAAAGCTCCTTCAGTGAGCCCTGCTAACTCACAGGTTTGACAGCCTGTGGCATACATCAGTTAAAAGTCAACTGATTCTCCTTTGGCAGAAGTCTGAGTAGGAGCTTTGCCATTGATTTCCGTAATGGCAGAAACCAGCCCTGGTGTTTGTCACCTTGTTAGTAATATACGTCCCACAGCACTTCTCGCTGGAAACGTTCAAGAAATCTCTCCATTACAAACAAACATGGCTCGAAGTAGGGCCACAAGATCTGAGCACTGGTGCTGTGAAGACCACAGCTTGCCAGCTACGTGTGTAATTGTCCATAGAGCAGAAAGCGACACATTTCTCATGAAAACTCTGGACTGGGACAACCCAGAATGTACAGAGCAGTGATTATAGCTGGGCCAAGGAGGATAGATAGCAACATATATATAATTCATCACCAGAGTGCACGTTTTGGAAGTAAAAGGATTTCATGTCAGGAAAGGCATGCTTGCCACTCTGTATTTCAGTTGTGAAGGGCTAACCAGAGCTTTGGCAGCATTTGGATGTTAGATATACCACGGGCTTTGTCATCACAAGTGAGGGTTGCACCACACATGCTGAATGCCCAAATTATTTTACTGAGATTGGTAAAGACTGCACTAAATCAGGAGTGACTGAAGAATAAACGTGTATGAACTAGTTTACCAGTTTGTTGCGCTATTAATGATTACCCACCCCTTGTTACTGAGCAGCACGAGTAGCATAGCTGGCATATCTAACCATTAGCTAACAAATGCATTCACTTCTGTTCGGACTGAATCGCTAATGGGAGAAGGTGCTGTTATAGTTACACATTAATCGTGTCCACTGTGGAGTGGCTGATGCCATCAGTCCCTGGAGTGGGAGCCCTGCCCACGTCAGGGCTAGGATGCTGCACTGGGCGATTGTCACCCTAGCTCCAAACCAGTGCTGCTGTGGGCAAGGAGGCACTGATGCCAACCCAGGCAGGGGGGTGGGAAGTCTGGGATGGATGGACGGGTGGAAAGACAGAGAGGAAAAAGGCTTGGAGGAGAAAGCAGCGAGCCTGGGAACCAATGGCTCAGAGGCCAGGGTTGTCTCATACAAACCACACATCTAAAAGAAGTTGGGAGACTTCAGTGGCTGACAAGAGGTGTCGGACGGACACTCCTCAAACGTTTCTTTTCCTCTGCAGGATGCAGTTGGCTGGCGATGGGACTGACTTCAGCCGATGGACACGCTGTCTAAAATCAGGGCAGGTACTGAATAAACAAAGGAGCCCTTCTGAGCTGCTCCTTGGCTGCTCATTAGTACTGGCCTGAGACCAGGAAGAGGATCCGGAGGGATCCCTCATCAAAACAGGCAGAAGACACCAGGGCAGCTAGGCCACGCTGATGCATCACTCAGCCAGTTTCTGCGCTATGCCTGCTCACACCACGTCTGACAGCCTGTTTGCTTGTAAGGGCCGCTCGGTTTGGAAACGTCTTATCCCAAGTGTAATATTTCATACACATTCTTGTAATTCATTGAAACCCCCTTGCTCTCGTGGCAACTAGCCACCTAGATGTATTTAATCCAAAAATAAGTGTTGTAGATTATAAATAGCTCCTGCACACACTAGGAACGTATTCCAAAGAAATATTTGGGCGCATTGCCTGAAGGAAGAGTCAGTAAGGAAAGGCAGCTTGGTTCAGCTAAGTGCCAAGGTATGCACTGCTAATTTCCCTTGTTGTTCAGTAGAAATGAGTTACTGTCAGGATTGTTCCTTTGTTTGCTCTTTTTTTCTGACCATTACTTTTTAGGCAGGAAAATAGTTGACCTAACTTTGGCTAAGTACTTGCTGCAGAGTCATAATATAAAACCATCTCATTTTCTGGAGTATTGAAATCACCTTCACCTATTTGAGAAATCAAACTAAATATTGTTTGACAGATACTTGTTTTCTCTGTATGTCT
>NW_008795938.1:3855639-3865016 GCF_000699145.1 Aptenodytes forsteri
TTTGTTTCCCCCCCCCCCCCCCCGAAGCATGGACCTGGAAAAGCTATTACTTGATACATAGCAAAAAAGAGAAATACAGTTTGCTGGCTGCAAAGGACCATCTGGAATTACAAGAACAAAGTAACCTAATTCTCCAGTGTTTTGGTCCTTCCAGAGCTCTGCTGGAGATGCTGAACATTGTTAAGCACTTTAATAGAGCTGACTGACTTCTTATTTTTGTCTTTCGCAAGTACTTGGATCCCTGTTATCACAGTGTCCTGAGGTCTTAAAGACCTCACTCTGTATTGCCTTGAAGACACCTGGAAGGTGTACATCATTAATCACCAGGCACTGTCAGTCTCCTGTGGGGTCTGATAGAGGGGGGCATGAAGGGCCCAGATCCTAGAAGGTGTTGGTCTGTCTAATGCCTGCTGTCTTCTCTGACAATGTGGAGCCTCTGTAGCTTCGGGGGTCTGCACCCCAGTGGCTCACCCACCAGCTGTGTTGAAGCAGATACCTGAACCCAGATCTCTCTATTCCTGGGGTCGTACAGAGAATGCCACCCTGTGCATTCAATGTTGCTGGTGAGCCCCTCAGTGGAACTACTTGCTTTTATTTTATAGCGGTCACCCAAGCTGTGAGCATCACCACTGGAAACTCGTAGTGATCAGTGAGGGCAGCACTGATTACACCAGGGCTGCTCAGCACAGCCTCCGTGTCCGAGGAGCTGCAGGGGGAAGAAGGATGTCTGTTTTCAGCTTGTGTGCTCAGTTTTGTCCAGTGCAAATGCCTGCAAAAGGCAACAGAGAAGGTACTGAAGCCCTGCTCTGGGGTAAGTGCAAGCCCTTCACAGCTGCTGCTAAGCTGCTGCAGGCTCTTGCTATGTCCTGTTTGCACACTGGGCAGTGAAGGTCAGACGGGAGACCATGAGTTTTCAGTTACCTGTGTTTTGGGCTAGCATGAACACTCCTCTGAGTTGCTATCACATCTTTGGATCACAATGTAGGTACGTGGATGGAGAATGGGAACAGAACTGTGGGGTTTGTCTCCAGAAATGCCTGTCTCCTCCATTTAATCTAACAGTAGCTGTAAAGTTGTGCAATTGGTACAGATGACAAGAGGGGCAGAAGCCAGATGGCAAAAGGCAGCGTTGGTGCTTGGATGAGTGTATAAGGAGTTAGAGTGATGAGTTTTGAAAGATCTTCTTGCAAGATGCAAGGCATGCAGGAGATCAAGCCCTGACTGCTTGTAATATTAAAGGACCTGCAAAGGGGGTAAATGTGAAAAGGAATGTGTCTCAGATTCATTGGTGTAAAGCATCCGCAATTTCTTGCTGAGGCAAATCAGCCTTCTAGTGATAGACAAGGATTAGGACACTTTTAGCCTGACATCAGACCAGATGTAAATTGCTTGTTTTGGAGAGAAAGGTCCTTCTCAAGGCAAAATTCTGTATTTATCCTAACAACACTTCAGTAAATGGACATCTGAATGTGGATTTTCCCCTTTTCTGGCAGAAAAATTATCTTTCCCAACATGCTCCGTTTGCTTCCTGCCTGTGCTCGACAAACTTTGAAGTGTCCCACATCCATCATTGATCACTGAAAGTCAGCACTTTACAAACTCAAAAGAATAGATTGGTTTTTTTTTTTCTGTCATTGATTTTTCTTCCCTACAAGTGTCCCATGCCACTGCCTTAAACTTCTTTGTCTTTGGCCATCCACTGTAGGGATCAGGCCAGAAGCAGTACCGTTGCTCTTGAAATAGGCACTAAAAGATTTAAGTAATTTCATAGACTTTTCACACAGCCATCAGCAGAATTACACAGCGTTCACTGCTAATCATGGATGGTGCCTGGAGATTCATTTTCCTGCAATGAATGTGCCAGAGCCTATTTCTGAGTAATTTATCGTTGATTTGTCAGAGTGGTCAGTCCTCATAGAAAACAGTCTTTTATCTCTGACACAACCAGCATGGCTTTAATGGGAAGGGACTCTTTAACCGAGACAGTTTAAAAACACTTGCCTTTTGACCCCTTTCTTTGAGATGTGATTGAATGTGTGGAGTGTTTTTGCAAGGAGTGCAGAATAAATAAGCAGTGAGTGAGCTGTCACAAGCTGTGGAGTGAAGGTCGTATTCTTCTTTTTTTCACTTGTGTTTTGCCAGATTAACTTCAATGAAATGGGTGACTGGTCTGAATTGAGCCCATTTCTGTGATGAGTTACATGTGCTGCACCAAAGGGCAGAGTGAAACTCCAGCACAAGCTGCCTCATTTAGAAGTAAATCAGAGGGAAAAAAGGGTATCAGTACTAATAAGGGGACAAAAACAGCGTGCAGGAGATGAAAAGCATGAAACATACTGTTATTTCCATGGCAGGGAAAACTGCACTGTCAGTGCAAAGCTGTTGCTTCCGCTGACATGCCAGGTTAATTTTCAGTTTAAATAACCTGCCTCAGTCTGTGAGTGGAGGGCTTTTATGTTTGGGTAAACTCCATTTGCCCACTTATAATTGCATGCAAGTTAAAATATTCCTTCCTCAATAGATTTAGGGATAAGGGTCAGAGGGATTGTACATGCACGTGTGTGTGTCCCGACTTTTCCAAGGAGGGCAGGTGCAGTTAGCACCCCAGGAAGAGGCAGATTTCAAAGTCTGTAGCGTACCCGTATGCCTCTCAAGCCTCCCCGCATTCAGCTTGGCCCATAACTATATGAACGAGGACTCTGCGCTCTCCAAGAGGGCTTGAAAACTCTAGGATTTCCACCCAGTCGCGTCCGTGTTAATGCATCTGTCACTGGAGAGTGCCCACAGCTCCGCAGGAGCTCGAGCCAAAGAAAATACAGCTGGGGGGAGATGCCACAGCAGGGGCACGTGTACAGAGTCTCCAGGCTGCATTTGCTTTGGCACAGGCTCCAAGGATTGCCGTGAGCAGAACAGCATGAGAGCTGCTTTGCTTCCCCCTGTGTCACAGACCTTCCCCAGCTTCCCTGGATAACTTTGAATACAGGCAGTACTTTAAAGCAACGCTAAGGCGAGCTATGGAAAAGCAGCTTTTGCACAGGTGTAACCACAGCTACCTGAGCTGCCTTGGGCTGTCAAGCTGTAGCTGCAAACCAGCCAGACAGCAAGTGAGAGGATTTTGCCTGCTCTGCAGGTGGGATTGCAGGCTGCAGGAGGCTCTGTGTGCAGGGACCAGACCGTGGTGGATACCTGAGCTTACTGCGACCTGCTGTGGAC
Source organism: Aptenodytes forsteri (assembly GCF_000699145.1). Lineage (NCBI taxonomy): Eukaryota > Metazoa > Chordata > Aves > Sphenisciformes > Spheniscidae > Aptenodytes > Aptenodytes forsteri. Next base: position 3,858,853 of record NW_008795938.1, read on the forward strand.
GCGTCCATAGTGGTGCAATTTTGGTTTAGCAGCTCTGGAAGAACACAGTGAAATTAGCACTGCAGTGTGCAGCACTCCTCAAAGAAATCCCCATCAGGAACAAGTAGACAACTACAGTTATGTATTCTATAGTATGAAATAGCTACTTCTATACATAACAGGTATATTTTGCACTTTTAAAAATGTATATTTTATATTTTGATACTATGATCAGGGTCAATCTTGCTCCTCAAATAAGTACCTTAGACTTTACATAAGCAAACCTGACCAAAGGTGGGAAAGAGGAGATTAGGTCATGTTGTAGATGGTGTGCTGAGGTTCAGAGATTAGGACCCACATGCTTAGAGGTATTTAGACTCTGGAAGGTCTGGGCCTACGTCATTTACCCAAGGTCATACAAGCAGTTTGAGGCAGAGGAAGTAATTGAAAGCATTTTCTCCACCGTTTTGCTTGCTTGTATGCATGGGAATTACATCTCTGTGTGTGTGTGAGCATGTTGAAAAGCACATTTTTGGACCATTGCTTCATCCATTCTCTTGTGATGTCTTCTACATATGTGGCTTGATGCCTTACTTACTGGAACATCTTTTCTAGCATTTGCAAACAATTGACTGAAACTGATACATCTTTGTTCTTCTGTGAGCAGTATTCCATATTCCAAAATAAAGGCTTGTCAATTAATCATATGCAATTTAAAATAAACAAACAACCCCCCCCTTCAATTGTAAATTTTCAGTTAACAGATCTTTCACTAAGGTCTCCTCTTGCTCAAGCCTTTATGCATAGTCTCTTAGCCTCTGCACTTTTCAGTGTGTTTTCAGTGTGCAGTTTTCAAAGACAACCCCCCCACCTTGCTGGGCATCCACTGTGATCCAAAATGGGGGGGAGGGGGCAGGTGTTAAAGTGTGGCCATTTACGAGCTGTTTTGGTGGCATGCACATGCAACGAGATCTTGAGTGCTGTGCTTCCTTTGCCAGCAACTTGCATGCTAAAACAGGGCTCCCACAGTTTTTTTTAATCAAAGGACTACCTAATTTGTTTGGAGAAAAAAAGGAGTACTTCCCAGGGCCATCTTCCTCTGTGCTGCCACCATGATGTGCATTTGCAAACAAAAGAACAAGTGCTCGAAGTTTAGTTCCATTTGTATCATCAGATCTAGTTTCCCACCTATTTTGTTTCTTGTATGCACATGTGGGAACTGTGCAGGTATTTATGTGTGTCTGTGGTTAAAAAGTGATTTCTCGGTCAGTGACCTTCCAAAGTCTTCCTCACCACCCAGGGCTTCTGGAGCACGGCACTGCCATGGGATGATCGTTACAGAAGCAATTGCTACTTTAGGTGGAAAACCTCATAAACCTTAGAAGCACAGGGACCTCGTTCTAACTATTACAAAGACTGGCTAGAAGGGATATGTTTATCTTGCTGTTCGTGCACTTAGAGTGATGGCCAAGCCTTGTCAAAGGAGCCCAGACTGACAAGAAGCACATATGCACCTCGGAGGCTGATGGTGTTTGATAGCCAGGATGCCATGGAAGATGTCACATTCTTCAGCTCTAATCTCTTATAACGAAATGGAATTCATACCTAACCCTCAAGAAAATAAGTCAGCTCTGGTTGTGTCATGCCATGTCCCATGTATACATCAGGATTTGTTTTTGGTGGATTAGAGCTATCATTTACCTATTTTCTGCTTGGTCAGCAGTGCTATTGTTTTAGCTGATATTTTCAAAAGGTGTTTATTTTTGCTGCTAATCTAAGATGAGCCCTGTAATTATCTGTGAAATGGAGGAAGCAGCCTGGGCCAATTCCTTTCTGTAGCTGTGATGCTCTCTGGAGGCAATGCCTGATGGTCACCATTGCATGTTTTCTGAGGTGCCTTTTTCTGTGGCTATTTTAAAAACAATTGCATCACATTTCAACTACCTTGATCCTGCATTAACATGTTTTACTAAAAATGCCTCTGACAGAAAGCAGAGACTTTTTGTCTCCTAGATGGATTGAGGGCCGTAATAGTGTTTGTGATGAGAAGTATCTTCCCTCTGCCTCAGTATTTTTATTTAATGCATGTTTTGTGGCATATTTCATATGTTGGACTCCAGAGGTAAGGTAACACCTTGTACCTACCAGGCAAAATAAAGAAAATACTTTCACAGTTTGTCATCTTTTCAAGATACGACACAGGATGGCTGGAACAATGAGATATGAAGTGTAACTGCCTTCCCCCCATTTTTTAGCCCTCCTTCTCCTCGCCCTCTGCTCTTTGCCACCCAAACTTACCTGCTGTGATCCATATCTGTGTGCTGCTGTGACCATACCACTGTCTTCTCAGCATCCTTCCCTACCTCTTTCCTGCTCTGACAGATGCTCTGCTGGCTGCTCTGCCATCCTCTTTCAGGGTGTAATACCTGTTTAGACCTGGGCAGACCTCAGCCCCTGCTGCAAGGTTCCCTGCCATTTCTTCAGCTCCTTTCTCTTCCCTGGTTTTCCTCTGCTTCTTCCTCTTTTTTTCTGTCCTTTCTCTCTCTTCCTTACTGTCCCAGATCTGCTTCCTGTGGACCCATGGATCATCTCTGACAGCTTTTGCTTTCACTCTTTGCCTTTGCTCTGCCTATTTATTCCTTGCTTCACACAGCCTTTACAGACCAGGCAACTCTGTTAATCACAGAGAGGTTAGGAAGAAACTCCACCTCTCCCCAGGGAGCTAGATATAATTATTCAGGACATATTTTTTGTTCTCTACTATCTGGTTCTGGCTTTTTTCCGAGATGGGACACTGCTCTAGATGCCTCCTGGAGTTGAAATGGCACAGAAAATCCCCACATTGCCCAAGCCTGTGTGAGTTTTTAGGAGCTGAGCTTGGATTGTGCAATATTCCTTGGAAATACAAGTCTGGATCTAGACAGGTTCAGTCTGGGCATTGACCTGGAAGGGAACATAGTTCACAAATGACCAACACGAGGCCTTTCAAATCAAAAAAGTATCCTAGGCCCAAGATGGTCTTTAAAACCTCTGTTTTCTGCTTGTTTACGAGCAGTGACTTCAGTCCTGCTCTGATCTCCCTGAACACGTTAATGCCCACAGCTGGGGATCTGGTAGAGTTGCCACCAAAGCACTTGATGCAAACACAATGCTGTAGTGGGATTAAGACTATTTACAATAACTGGCTACTTGCTTTTTAATTGAAGCAGATGGAGAATGCACTGATGAAAATGTTGGTTGTAAACGGATTAAGAAAAATCACAGTGCATACCTCTGAAAACTCCAGTGAAACATCTTAAAGAAACAAAAAAAAGCCCACCCCCCTGCCCCAACATGATTGTCATAGTCCTTTTAAATGTAGGGATAGGAAGTAGGGAAAAACAATCATCTTCTATGTTCAGGATCACCATTAAACTTTGAAACCTCTCTGTGTATTTGTACTGAGCCTAATACAGTAACTCTGACTGAGGTCTACGAGTATTAGGCTAATATTTTAACTGCTCAAGATCTTATGAGCTCTTCATGGATGCAAATGACCTCAGTGTATTTCTAAAGAGCCAGAGGTGCCCTGTATGCCCTTCTCCTCCTGTTCTGCAGTGTGCAGAGGTTGTCCCTTTCCGCTATGGACACGGGCTTCTGAAAGAGCCTCTTCAGAGGCAGCAATCAAAGTTTGCTTCTGAGCTATTCCAGCCACCAGCAAAATCCAGAAAAGAAACTTGAATTTGTATTATTAATTTAACAACATCATTATGAATGAACTGCAGGAAACAATGCATCTTCCTACATACACAGTATAAATAGAACTTCTGGTAAGCACTTTACTACATTGAATTCCTCATTCTTTTCTTTGAGAGCATTCCAAAATTTAGTGTGCTGCTTAATCAACTTCATACGTGCTTGAGTTGGGCAAGTCAAAACTAACATGACCCTGTGCAAGGAAAAGCATCCCTCGCACGAGAAATCACATTCTGCTTATTTACTATATATGAAAACAGTCCCAGATCATTCCTTCCCCCAGGCAACAGGAATATATCAGTGTTTCCTTAACCACCACCCCCCTTCAACACTTTCCAGGAAGAGAGCCTTGTTCTCAGGATGGCTGCGGCTGCATGATCATTAAAGCTGAGATGAAGCTGATGAAGCAAAATGATGAAACCCTCAACTTTAATATATTCAGTGGTAAGAGGGTTAGCAGCTGCAAAGTACGGATGTTGTTGCATGGTGCTATTTAATCTCTCTTTTCTATCTACTATTGATCACACTTAAATTCTTTCGTATATAAAACTTTGGGGCCTGCTTTGGCAAAGAGTTGCGTACAGGATTAGCTTCACCTGCAGGTTACCTTGTTTAAATTAACGAGGCTGCTTGCATGAGTTAAATAAAAACATATGTAAGCTGCTGTAATATTTTTAATTAAAAAGATAGTACAGTGTGCTGATACAGTGCTATGTGGGTGGCAGGCATTAAAGAAAAGGCAGAAAGCCGAGTTAAGCAATTCAGGTTGTGCATCATATCTGCATTGAATGGCAAAAGTTCTGGAAAGAAAAACTTTTTGGAAGCATACTTATCCCAGGCCTATATAGGGATCCTTTTAAAATCAGAGTCCTTCCGAAGTCATGACACTTGGGTCTGGGTTGGAAATCATCCAAAGGATTTCACCTCTGTGCTCAGGTATGATTCAATTTCTTTAAAAAAAATTGAGCTTTTTGAAGGGACTGTGACCGCTTCTGGAATGCGGTAAATTAAATCCTTTGTTACCTATAGACAGACATCACAGGGGTTACAGCAGTGCAAACCTCTCTTCATTTCAGACCTTGTCACTGAATACTTTCCACTTGGGGCGGGAGAGTAAAGAACATCATGTGGAGACAGGTGTCTCTGGAGCGCTTGGGTCCAAGCACCCACATCCTGCTTTTGTTCCTGTTACCTCCCGGTCAGGAGCGGCTGTGTGAGAGAGACGAGGGCTTAGCCCTGCAAGAAACACCCACAGTTTTCACTGGCTTCAAAACAGCAAGCCCTGTCTTTGCTTACTCATTATTTGTATAAAGGAAAAGAAGTAATTACGAAGGAATAAACATCTAAAACATCCTCTCAACAGCAAAAGCAAAACAAAAAAAAAGTCTGCCATGCAGAACTCCCTTGCTTAGCTGAGCACAGGAATAGAGAGAATGCGCAGTGGCACCTAACTGAGCATAGGAATAGAGAGAATGCGCAGTGGCACCTAGAGCACAGAAATACCTTGAAGTTGGCAGTTCACAGCGTGTACAGCAGACCGTGGTGACAGCAGATGCTGCATAAGGCAGGGAAAACTTCTGACAAGCCCCAGAGTTTCCCAAGTAAGAGTCCATCTATCATTAGCCTTCTTCTGGGTACCAGACAACATACCAAAGGGATTAACAGCTTAATCGTAGCTGATTCATATATGGGGATCTGCATTATTTATTTATTTATTTTACTATTAGGGTCTTACTGTTACAGACAGGGGAAACTGAGGCACAGAGCAGTGAAGTGATTTGTTCAAATGTCTGTGGCAGAGCAAGAAGTAGAAGAGGGGGTTGCTCAAGTCCTCTTACACACCTTTATTACTTCTGTGCTGGTTTAATAGAGGGGTTACAATTTGTTACTTGCATATCTCTGACTTTTCTGGCTGTAACAATTTATAGGTACAGTCTGTTGCTCACATATCCCTGATTTTTCTGTCTGTAAAATGAGGTTATTTATACTACAGGTGAAAGTGCTAGTAAGGCTGATTTGCACACCCTCATTTCCCTGGAGCCTTTCATGCTTGTAGCAGGTTATGTGGTGATCAAAGCCAATGCATCGGCCAAACACTTGGCAAAGGCACCGTCATTTTGCAGGTTTGCTCCTCTGGTCCCAGGCAGTTTAACCGTGAAAACAGGATATGGTACAGTGGGCCAGACCTGGTGCACTACTTTACCAAAGTCTGTTGTCATTAATCTCCTTTTTATGAATGGCGGGGAAGTGGCAGCCGTACACAAGGATAAACAACCGGCGCAGCAGAGATGCTTTGAACTGCTCTGTTCCTTTGGGAAAGAGATTTAAGATAAAGCCGAATCTGGAAGGCATCAGTGGTGGTGCACCGAGAGCCCCTTATCACCCCCACGGTTTCGGACCTTTCCATCACTCTCTGCCCCGCTCACCCTGGGGCGGGCACCCCCCCCCCT
>NW_008795938.1:3865993-3939816 GCF_000699145.1 Aptenodytes forsteri
CGCGGGGGCCGCGGCAGTGGCATCTGTCTGCCTGCCCCCGGCTCCTCGCTAACCCACCCCGGCATTTCCACCGCCCCGCGCTCTGGGGAACGGATAACTCGGTCACGTCCCTCTCGCGGGCGGCATCTCCCCCGGCAGGTCCCGCTGTTGCCCCAGCGGAGGGTTGTAGTAACTTGCGGCAACTGTCACCTCAGAGGCGACGCTGGAGAGGCTGCGTGTGGTTTTGGTTGCCGTATCCTGGCTGTCAGTCATTGGTAACAGTGAGAGGGGCTTCCTCTGACCTGGATGTCTAGGAGGGCATTGGAGCTACGGCTGCATCAGTTGCAGGATAATCAGTGAGATCAACTGGATTCGTGCCACCCGAAAGACGTTTACGCTTAGGTAGATGAATCATACCCTCAGAATGAGTAACTTCTTCAGCAACCAGCTCTGGGGGAGACTTCGGCAGAGGCCTCTCAAATTAAGTAAGATGAATCCAAGCCTGAGTTTCCATTTTTCAGTTGTGTATTTGAGAAACATCATCTGTTTTCAGAAGAATTTTAAAGCTGTTTTAATGATGACAAATGTCCAGAACACTTGACAGTAGATGTGCTTTTGGAGAAACATACACAAAGTATGAGCACACACGTATCCCTTTACTGATGTCCTCTGATTAGTCCCATCCCCACAGATGGGATGTTCCATCTACAATAGCTGCTTCTTGTGAGAGGTTACTTTGTGGAGGTGACTGTGCTCTGCCTGTGTGTGTATGTGTGCATGTGCCAGGGAGCCACTTACGTATGCCAAAAATATGATAAGGCACATTGGTGCTTGTGAAAAGTGTTACAGAGATTGTCCATTTCTTCCCAGAGCGTTTTCTCTTTGGCATAAATACCAGAGAGCTGCAGATGCACGGTGCAGCAGTGTTGTGCCTCGCTCACGCGCTCGGGGCTGGTTCATGCCCCCTGGCCGCCACAGCCACCTGGGAAGGTGTCATGCCGCTGCCCAGTTCTCAGCAGCATTAGCATCCTTACAGCCCCTGGGAAGGGCTCTGCGGGGATTTGAGACCACCCTTCCCTGCTTCCCTTATCTTCTCTCTCCTCTCCCTGTGAAGGTGAGGCAGAGCCTGCTTATAAGCAGCTCTGTAGCACGTAGCAGCACTTAGCACTTTTTGGAGAGAGGCAGTGTGTAGGTTTTGCAGGGAAGGAGAGTACTTGGTTGAACCTTCATCATTTCTCTGGTTTGGGAGCAGAGCACTGGGGTGAACAAGGTTATGCTTCAGTTGTTACTGAAGGAAAAAGCCAGAGTAGGAACTGCAGAAAGCAGCACACACATGACCATCCTGCTAGTTACTGCAAGTCCCAAAATCCATCTGAGCAAAGTGGGTCTGCTTTGTGTGTAATGGATGAGGACTTCACAGGCTCCACTGGCTGCTGCGGGCCACCGTGCAAAGAAAGCAGGACTCTGTCTGGCTGCCAAGACCCACTTGTACTTTCTTTCATCCTTGCTGAGGTATTTCTGACCTTTGGGCTCTGGTTGTGCCGAGCTCTCCCTCCCTCCCTCCCTCCCCAGCTCTCCCCCTGCACAATCCCAAGCGGTATTCACCATCCCAAACCAGCACAGACTGTGAATGAGCGTTTCCAAATCGCTGCATTGCACTCTAGGTTGTTTTGGTTCATGTTTTCAAATCTTTTCTATATCTATGACTGCTAGGGCTGCCTTGCTTTAAAAAAGAAAAAATCAATTTCCATGTAATCATGTGCTTTCAAGGTCTAACCTTTAGGGTCGGGTGAGGAGGGCTCCATCCCCCACCCTGCAAGCTCTCTTTTGTGATGTCCGTATGCACAAGAGCAGAGCAGCATCTCCAAAACGGAGGCGTGCAGCTCAGCAGAGCAGCTCTGCAGGGAGGACATACCTGTGCTGCGATGCGCTGCTGGTCCTGCCCCTCGGAGGTGTGCCACACTCTGGTGGGGACCAGCAGCATCACCCACCCGTGATGGTGAACCTTAGGGGAAGAGCAGCATCCCCCTTGCTCCTGGTAGCAAGGTGTGCTTCCAGCAGGCACATGGGATTAACCTTGGCAGAACACGTTTTAATTTGAGATTCATTAATATTTTGAGGTTGAGGCTGTTAACAAGATGACGGGAAACTTGCAAGTGTTGACAAATCCTGTGGTGCCTCGAGGTGGGTTTTGTTTCGTAGGACATTCAGGTAGTTTAGTATTGAGTTTTCACATCTGGAATGACAGCGAACGTTTAAAAAATGTCAGCTGGACAGAAACTCAGCTGTGGCTTTAGGGAACTTTCACTCCAGGTTTCTGAGTGATTTTGGTGTTCTAATATTTATTCTTACAAAATTTCATTTTTTATCTTCCCAGACACTTTTTTCACAGCATTTCATAATGACAATAGTTATGAATAATATAGTAATTTATATACATTGTTAGAGGTAGTTTAAAAGGATAGTTAATGTCAGCTGCTATTTACTATTAGCATACACACCTAATTTCTTTTCTATGTCAAAGTACCTTTTGTGTAGAAATAAAACAAACTGACACAAAATTTATCTCATGTCATAACATGTCAGGCATAAGGCAACTTGCACCACGACTAATGATCTGCTGTGCAATTAGTTAAGTAAAAAAAGAAATACATTTGAAGTCAGATGTCAAAATTCCTGAGCAAAATCAGTTTTCCAAAGCATAAATTCTTGACTGAAAGCAATTTCATCCTTTTATTCCTCCTGCTGGAATCTTTCATGAAAATCAGCATGTTTGCAGAGCACTTCAATAAAAATAGCGTCTTTTCATCACAAAAAATATTTCTTGAAAATTTTTTTTTAACCAGATTTACTCATGAATAAAGATGAGCCAAATGGAGGGCCAAGCCAAAAGTGGGGCCAAGCACTGAGAATATATTGGCATTTTTCCCTGTGGTCATAGCAACCTTGTACATAATTAGATGTATTTTTCCTTTTTGAATGTGTGCAGTCTGGCCCTTGGCTTAGTTTGATTTGTATTTTTTTTTATGTTCTCTGTATTTATTTTCATAAGAGTACAGAGGAACAGATGCAAAAAGCAGTGGGAGCTTGTACAATATCTTTTCAGTGCAAATCTCATTTAAACTCTTGTATGTAACTGCACAAACTACCCGGTACTAATGGCCTCATCATGTAGGTACAGACAATAAGTTCTGCAGATTTGTTGATAATGTAATAGTCCAGCAAGACTTTGAATACCTACTGTATGCAAAATTCATCAAATTTGATGAAATTTGGGCAGCATGAGAATAAGAGGCTCCAATCATGTGTTACTGTCTTCTCCAGCTACTTGAATGTTACATTAACCTGTTTCACTCTCAGATAGACTTTTAAACAATTTGTTGGCATGTTAAATTGCATGGACATTGCTGCAGTTTTCTTCAGTGCTTCTGTGTGTTATCACTTGCATGGGACAATTCAGTCTGTACATCTGAGCAGCAGTCCTTTTCGTTACAGTCCTTCATTCATTTGCCTTTTAAACAGTCCTACCGTACATTGTTTCTGTGGTCCAGAAGGAAAAGCAGCATCTGGAATAGGCATCCCCTTGCTTTATACTGATCGTGTAGCTGTGTTCCTGTAAGGGGATGGTAGTGGTTATGTCACTTCCAAGTTCAGGAGGCTCAACATCTACTCTGGTACAATTTATCAATTGGAGTTGCTCCCTTTTTAAAAACCAGCAAAACTTGATCACCTAATTAACTGTTGTATATTAGGAGAGCTAAATATTATATTCAGTTAGAATTCAGAGAGTGTAGTGAAAATGATTCAGGAAGACAATACACAGACTTAACAGAAACGTTTGCTAGTGGGAAGCTGTTTGCCCATCACCAGTTGTAGGAAGAGTCAAGCACGAAAACAGATGGGAAAATGAGAGTATTTGTATCCTCTGACTATGCAAATCTCTTTGTCTACTAGACACTTAAATATTATTGTAAATTGACTTGAAAGAAATAGTTTTGCTCCTTTTGAGAAAATTTTGATAAAAATAAAGGGCTAAATTAAGGAAACCAGCATGCGTGAATCAGGCAGATGAAAATTTGAACCTGGATCTTTGTAGCCTGGAAGAACACTTTAGTCATTGCCTTCATGGGCAAAGGGAAGGGTTTTTTTTTCTTTTATTCAGCTGAAACTATTAGTCAAATTCCCTCTCAGCTTGCAAATAAAATTGACTAAATTAGTTGATGAGACAGATTTTTTTAAACAAATAGACTATTGACGTGGTGAGAGAAATTACCCATCTTTCTCTGACATCACGGTGAGCATTCCCTAGTTCCTGCATTTTTTTCTGAAAATGAAGTGTGCAAGTTCCTCAAGGAACATATTATACCCTAATTCTGTGGTGTAGTGATGGAGGCAGCTCCTGCTCCTTCCTTCTGTGGGACCAGCAGGGAGTAGGAGGTTTAGAATAAGTGTGCTTGGCAGAATAGTCCTAGCTAATGATGGTAGAATCTTTGTAAAGATGAGGCAAATCTTTACATGTAATATCTACAAATAAGTCCCATGTTGTGGGGCTTAAATCTTGGCTTAGAACTTAATCAGTAACTTTTTTTGTAGTATTTCGCAAGCAAAAGTTCTTTTAAATAGGGTGAACACATTTCAATGTAGGTTGTCAGCTTCTTCATCTGATAATTAACAGCTACAAGTATTTTACAGAGGCCCTCCCTACATTTCAGGTTTTAACTTTTGCTGTGAAAGATTGCTCTACACTTCATAACAAAAAGACAATTCAAATGTATTGCAGAAGAGAATGCGTGTATACTTACACCGTACTTAATTCTGATGCTAACCAGAGATCGCATGCCTCAAAAAGCATTTCTTTTTACTCTCTTGAATGCTGATATTGCTGGTGCAGCTTACTATTTTTATAGACTGTATCATTTTGCACATTCTTAAAAGATAAAAGTAATTGCAAGTAAGTTGGATTGTAGCTGTTTCACAAAAAGCAGCACTTTCACTAATATGCCCTTGGGGACCATATGCAATTCCTGGTTCCCAGATACTCGACAAGCATGTTGCAGAGCTTTCCAACAGGAAAAAAATTGCTGTATACAGTTTTGAAGCTTTCAGCTGGAGTAAGCAAGGATGACGTTCTGTCATCTTATCTTCTGACTTTTCTTTTTAGAGATTTCTTTTTTATTGTTGCCGTTGTGTTTCCTCTCTGAAGTTTTGCTGACCATTTCAGTTTTAATAGAATTGAAAGAGCCCCAATTGATATATTATAATACAACAGTAAAACCAAGACACTTATCTGATTAGAGCAAAGTACTGCTTAATCTCCAGTTATCTTGCAGGGAAATGCACTCCATGGTGGAATTTTACTGGAAATTTAAGAGAGGATATGATTTCGAATTTTGTTCTGGTTTTAGAAAACTAAACATACACAACAGCTGTAATTCCACGTCTGCCAAAAGAGTTTCTTTACGTTTCAATGAGCTGGCAATTCTTCTTTTGCATGTAGTTCAGTGGTGAAGTGCCACGAGCTGCGAACTCTGTGCATCACTCAGGGTAGCATCAGCATCTGGAACATGCCCATGTAGACTGCGAGCGCTACTGAAAAGAGCTGCAGCAATGCTGCTTGGTGATCGGATTGAAAATGGGGAGTGTCAGAACTTACGAATTTATTCATCCTATGAACAAGCCTGTGAATATGCATATAGTATTGGGCCTTTTGAACTCCGTATCAAACCATCATCATGCTGATGTGTTCAGCAGCTCTGCGATGTGGCACATCTGTGGAATGAGTGCTGCTCTCCGAGTCTCACTGGTACTAATTTTAGTAATTCATTCACTAGCACAGTGTTTATGAAGAGATGCAACAAACATAAGTGTTCCCCTAGTTAAAAAGTTTTTGTTGTCTATTTTATATATACATTTAAAAAAATCTTCCTGGAAATTGTCATCACAGGTAGACTTTCGCACATATGAATAAATAAAATTTTGCTTCAGTACACTACTTTTTTACAAAACAGTGTATGCTACAATGATGCTAAGACATTTTTCCCAGCTTTCCTAGATTTTTTTCCTCGCTATTGCATTGAAAGTAGCACTTTTAAGCATCATGGTTCTGATTGTAGTCAGTGCTTAGTTTGATTCGATTTCCTTTGCTGTGATTGCCAAGGGAACCAATTGCTTGCTGTTACTGAGACACATTGTGAATATCTGCTGGTTAAGAGTAACACCAATGCCACCCACGTGTCTGTAGGTTTCCATACCACATTTGGGTGGCTGTGACTTTCTGGGTCGCTTTGCTGTCTCAGGTGCTAAGGCTAAGGATCTTAATTCTTACTGAATTTCAGTGAGGTTAGGGACACTTGAGATCTCAGCAGATGTGGATGCTACTGGCTGGAGCAAAGCCTCTTGCAGCAAAACATGGTGCTGCTGTGGGTTTACTGTACAGTGTCTCCTCTGTACAGTCAGTTCACTCCAAAATGTACCAGTATAATTAATGATCTTTCAGAACATTGCATAATTACTGTAAGTGGTGCACTGAGGTAGGATGTGCTACAGTTAAAGGATGAGGTCTGGCAAATGGTTGTTCGTGTAGTCCAGAAGTTTTTGATGTTCATATCAAAGCGGTTTGGAGAATTTTAAAACTGGCAAGCCAAAAGCTTTATGATAAGTGCCCTCCTTGGTGGTTTGATCGATAATGAAATCCAGGTGCATTGCATTATGGTTTTCATCTACAGAATATAGGGTTAAATATGAACTGATTTTCCCGGACATGTCGTCTAGCTCAGAGACTCCAGACAAACAAAATAGTAGCCTCAGGGCCTCCTGTGGCTGATACGAAATACGTAATAAAAATAGGCCGCCAAAGGGAATATGACTTTTGTAATTATCCTAAGTATTGTATGTGCTCCCTAAGGTCAGGCTGCTTTGTCCTTAAAAAAGTGATTGCAGTCTCTCTTGCTAACAGCAGGATGTTATTAATACTTGTATTACTGCTCCCATTGTGATAGAGACCCATTGAGCTGGGTTGTTCTGTACTGACCGCAGTCAAAATGGGCAAGACAGAAAAGGCAGGAATGGAAGGATAAAGATACGGAGCAGCAAGGAAGAGAAAGGAAAAAAAAACCCAGGGGCATGGAGCAGGCAGAAAAAAAATGAATATAGATATAAAAAGAGAAAAATTCCATCTTGCTGGTGGTTTGTGTGACAGATAACGTGTGTGATAGAAGGGAGGTAATCACTCCCCAGAGAAGTATAATTTAAATGCTTCCAGGCTTCTACTTAAGTAGAACCCAGGAAAACAAAACATCAGCCAAAACCAAAAACACGCACACACGCACCCCGGGGAGGATGCCTGTTCTCCCAACTAGACTTGGAGCTAAGCTACAGAGGCTGTTGCATCTTCCCTTGACAGCCTTGCCCCTTCCTTCCTTCCTCAGTTTGGAAAATCTCTCTCCCCTTCTGTAAAGTGCGGGTCTGTGTGGGGGCAGGAGGAACACCTTACAGCCAGATATTTAAATTGCCCGTTCAGTCTTTGCTCAGTTCAGATTGCCTTCGCTCATTGTCATAGCACAGAATTATTGGGAAGTAGTTAAACATGAAATATTTTAAAGTATGCTTGGAAAAATAGATCAGGCTTGCTAGACATCCCAGGTAAGATGGGATTGCCCATATTCTGCTGTGAAAGCCATTGCCCAGTATGAAGAGCAAGTGGGTGACAGGTTTTCTGAGACTTCTGCTGTGCTTGCCTGTTTTTCTGTCATTGCATGTTTGGGAGAGCACTTACTCTGTGTGTTCGACAAGGTCACACAAAGCAGGTATGTGCGAGATACCTGGTGTGGCCCGTACCGCTGATTTACAGATGCGCGGAGGCACTGTGCCTGGGATATATCACATTTCGGGTTGCGCTCGCTCTTGTGCAGTGCCAGTCATTTGGGGCATGTGTGACTCTGGGTTTCACTGAGATTGTGCTGAATTCTCACAACCTTGAGTTTAATCTTTTGTTTTTGTCTCCACCGCAGTGCCCTGAGACCTGAGATGACTTTTCTCTCAATGTGTGAGTCATTGCTGAGTGTTCAGTATCAGTGTCACTTCAACTGGAGCTGCTGGGGATGGCAGAGGGCTTGCTTTGTGCTAATTCAATGACGGGGAGAAGATCTGCTCTGGAGACCTTTGCTTGTGTTCCTTATGTCTCCTACAGACCCATATGGTCACTCCAGGGTTCCTCTCTTTAAAGTTCATGCTTACTAAGAGGCTGAAACTTGTGCCTACCATCCAAATAAGCGGAGTTTACCTTGATTTACAGTAAAAAAACTTTCCCAAATTCTGCTCAGAATTTTTTTTTCTCTGTTGTCCATTTTCTGTTTGCTCGGTTTCAGTTTTCAAACTAATGGTGGCTTCTTTTGTAAACTAACAGTAGCAAATGTCACTCTACTGCTCTACTTTGCTGTTTCTTTTGTGTTGTTCCAATTATAAGCAGAAACAATGGAGAGCAGAATCCATACAGTGCTGACGCGGTTTCTTCTTGGCCTAGGAAAAGAAAGCAATTTGCTTGCATCTCCTTGAGGGTAGCTCTGTTTAACAGTCGAAGAGAAAAACAATTTCAGTTGCAGACAGTAATCTCAGATCTTAGTTGTGTTTGGAAAATCCTTCTCGCTTAAAAAGTGTTTTCCATCATGTTGTGTTGATTTCATTGTTGATCCTGGTTCAAAAAATGAAGTACGACACCGTAAAGCATTTAGCGTACATCCAGCTATTAAAAACATGTACTTCTGGGTTTTTTGTTAAACTTAAGTTCTAACCACATCCATTTTAATTGATGATCTGTGCTGGAATTTAAATAAGGTGAAGTACACATTGATTATATTAAGTGTATTAATATTAGCAGCCATGCAGTAGTAAATGCACATCAAACAGAATTTTTCTCCTTCCTTTTCAAATAGGCTGGGAGCTAAAGCAGCGCGTACTCAATGTTTTAAGTGGGAAAGAGAGGCAAAATCAAAGCAATAATCTGAGTTTTTAAATGGCTTGTTCTTGGAGAACAAATAGGCTTATTATAAGTCAAAGGCAAGTTACACTAGAGAGAGAGTTTGGAGAAATACAGGACAATATTCATCTGGGCTAGCAAGTATATGACAAACAATAGTCTTTCTATGGAGAAATTAGTGGTGCATAGCTTCTGATGTAAAACAGCAATGTTCCTGTTGGCTTCATAGTCTCATTACGCTCCCTCGAGGGGGAAGGTTGACCACCTAATTTTCCATAACAAGCCGTGTAAGTCCAAGAAGTTAGATGGTACAGTCTGCAAAATGAATGAAGAAATACATGAAGTATTATCGTAATACTTTATGAGTAATGGGTAGATGCTGATGATTTAGAAATTTGTGAAAACACACCAAAAAAATTATGCTCAGAATTCTTTTTATAAGAGAGAGCAAATAACTTTATTGGATGCGTTATTTCATTGTAAATAACTTCCTGCCCAGAGCTCCAATGTCTCAGTGGAATGTTAATATCTCTATGATCACATTCAACACATTTAATATACGTTGTAAATCTAACATCTTGCCTATTCAACAAGATGTTATTATTATACTCAATTTTCATTATAGAGTTTATTATCATAGCTGCACCAAAAAAGCGGTGCCGTTTCCTAAACATTGCTCCCTGGAATTCTGACAAAACCCCTTAGTTTAGCGATTATTGCCTTTGAGAGTTCAAATGAGTTATAATTCAAACAAAAATAGCCAAAGGAAAAATTATTCAATCTTTATAATGGCATCTGTGGGAAGAGAAAAAACAGGTGAAAATGGGGTTAAGGGTCTTTGGTAGATCTTAGTGGTTGAGAAGCGGAAAGTGAGAGACTTGAGGGACCAGGGGTCACTACAGCTACTGTTTGGTGAATGCTTGGTCCTCCTGGGGATATGTGCTTTTAACTGCAGCTTCCTAAGGCAGGAGCAGTCTGCAGTGGCAGACAGGCATGCTGGCAGTCTGGGCTGATCTCTGCCTGCTGCTTGGAAATCAGTAGCATGATGAACCCAGCTGTGGTTGGGCTGTTGGTCTACACGATGGCCCAGAGAGTCTACGGGCAAGCATTGCCTCAGACTGTGAGTCTTGTGGTGCCTCAGATGTTGGCTTCTCGATATATTACATAATATGCTGCTTATATGGAAAACAGTATATTTGCTTAGGCATATGTAGAAAGGTTGTTTTGATGTATATTTGGATTTCAAAAGCTCATTAGGTTTTTTTTTGGTTTGGTTTGTTTTTCCTGAAAAAAGTGTATGTCTACTCCACTGGAGGCTACAAATACATATCCAGAGAGAGGTTGGTGAAACTGCTTTAAATTTCAAAACTGAGAGATGAGGAGCCTATAGCAAATGGGTTGTTGTTTTCTTTTTTGGAATTTTCATGGAAAAATTCTCATTTCAAGCTTTTCTGATTTTAAAATGAAGAAACACAAAATGGAATGTGATTAAAAATGGAGAATGTGGGATACATTTTTATTCTACTTTGTCTTGCTTGCCTTCTAGCTTGTCTAATAGCAAAACAGAAGATATTAAAAATGTTACTTCTGAGCATGTTTCCCTGCCCACTCTCACCCTTCAGTTCCCCATGTTTCCTTCTTCCAGACAAAACCCAGTAAATTAGGGATGAGGGAGGGAAACGGGACAACCTGACACTTCCCAGTTTTCAGACCTTTCTGTTGAGAGTCTGCTTTAGGAGTCCAGGCTCAATCTGCTCTCTCTGTATATGGTCAATGGGAAGAAAGGGAAGGAGTTATCCTTCAGGCCAAGTTAACGTGTCCTATTTACTCTTAGTTTTAAAACTTCTTAAAGAGAAATGAAAATTTCACCGTGATATAACCTCAGTGAAGAGTTTTACCCACAGAAGTTTCAAAAGACAGACCTGCATTCCTGGCATCTCCTCTGGGTTCGAAGTAGATTCAGAGTGCATTCAAACCTTCTCCTTGTGTCTGATCTTAAATTAGGTCCTTTTCCTGCAGAAATTTCTCTCTGTGGCACAGGAGCTCAAGAAAACTACTTGGCATGCACAAATGTGTTTACAGGACTGGTCCCTTCTTGGTTATTCTTAGAAGATCACCTGTGTTAAAGGACGGCTCTTCTGGTCCCCTGCATGGGCACTAAAGATGCTGTATGAAAAGGTTTGCAGAGGGTTGCACTTCCATAGCCCTACTGACTTCCCTGGAATTATAACAAAGTGTGTCAGTTTGGGAATTCTTCATAATTATTCTTAGCATTCCATGAAAAAAAGAATGCAAAAAGTTGTTAAAGCAGATTGAATGCATCTTACCAACAAAGTGAGTTCTCTGCTTGACTTTCCAAGCTGAGTTTATTGGCCAGAGTCTTGTTTGTGCTGTTTGTTGTCCTCGCACTGACCCATATTTGAGTTGCGGTTTTATTGACTGTGCCTGGAAGGGTCCGTGACGGTGCCCCTCCAGATTTACATCAGTGGGAGCACTGTGATCTGGGGAGGCAATGTTGTTTAACCTTAGGATGGACTTGCCAGGAGTTGAGTTGTAGTTCTAGATCCTGGGTTAAATTTCTGTGCTTCTCAAGGAGCTGTATCATGCCAAATTCTGCCTTCAGTTACCCACTAAGGTTTACTACGGGTTGTCAGTATTAGCTGCTTCTCCAGCTATAAAATGGAGGAAAAAGTCTAATTTATGCCTCACAGAAAAAAGAACTCGATAGCTTATGCTGAAGATGTAGTGTTCCTGTTATAGCAAAGAAGGTCGCCATAAATTGAATCTTCAAATAACTTGCTGGACTTTGTTTACTTATGGTGATTTGCTGTCATTCCAGTTCAACAAAATGCTACTGTTTGAGATAAGAAGAAAAAATGCTCTTTTTTTAAGTATATTTTTTCATCTCCACCGACAGACAAATTAGATTTTTGTGATGTTTTCTTATGTTGCAAAAATATCCAGAGTATTTCCACAGTGGGAGTAAGTTAATGGTACATCACTGGAACATCTCCAGTGAAAATAGCTGTGGCGGAGTGAAAAGAGCAGCACAAAACAAGTAGTCGGGAGCAAGAATGGCTAACATGTACAAATTTATTTATTTACACATCCTTGTTTGCAGTATGGACTGCTGGATATTTTTAAGTACCAGGAAAAAGAGACTTCAAACATTTTCATTGACCTTACAGCCATTACAGTTATAAGTTGTTCCAATGAAAAGAAAATTGTTCCAAGAAATTTTCCTTAAGGACTTGACAAAGATTTAATGCAGGACAAATACATCTTCAGGATGGAAATAGAAACCAAGCTTTCCTGTGTTCAGATTCCTCTTAATTGTGTATTAGGGCTGAAGACCCTGGCTGTATTGCATATTGTCCAATTTGTTGCTTTGCTCTGTAGGGCTTCTCTTTTGAAAGAAAGAACCAAACAAATATAGCAGTCCTTTTATTAAATGCCATCTTGACCTTGCTTCTTGGAAATATAATGGCCCAGAGGATGAAAAATTACAGCAAGTGTTTATTACCGAAATCCAGTCTCAGTTGTGAGAAGATTAAGTGTTTCAAAAGATTCAATATCCTGCCTGCTACAACGGGATGCACGTGGAAAAAAGCTGCAAAGCAGCATCAGAGATCTGGGAAGGTCTGTGTAATGTCTCGCTCTTGAGGCACGCGATTGGTATTTGTGGGAAATGCTTGAGAACATGAGTTTCAGAGGTGGTCCTAATCAAATGCTACCATCCCTGATTGCCCTATTAGCTTAACGGGACTGCTGTGGGGAAGACGTGGACCATGAATCCTTACATCATCCCAAGCTGCCCGGTGATAATGGCAGAGAGAGGCAGAGCCTTCCAAAATTTGGGTTTGGAAGTCAAGTGTCAAATGGGTGTTCTGCATCTAGATATCAATATCTGAATGAAAAGCTACTTTACTCTTTTTTTTTTTTTTTTTTTTTTTTTTTGGTAGGAAAACTGTAGTTCCTAAGCCCATTTATATAGCATGAAAAAAGTCTGTTTATATGGAAGGCTTCTTTGGAGGAGCAGGTTCTCTCTGTATGTCTCGAAACATACAGAAGTACATGCTAGCTTCTGTTAGAAATAGTTTTTATTTTAAAAATGGCTAAACTGCAGACTTTAAATAATTTCAAGTTTTTCCCTTGTTGCTGGAGACAAAATGAAGTTGTTTGTCTTTGAAGATACTTTTCCATCTTTTACCCCATAGCAGGAAGACATTCCCCATTCGGAAGACTCCCTGAAACCTTTCATGATATCTTTATGAAGTGTAACTGTTAGTTTCTTGGAGACAATAATTTTTTTTTGGCACCCGTTCTCACTGAAGCATGAGTTTTACAAGTAAATGCAAGATTTTTTTTATTATTTGGTGGCAGCTATAAAAATAACAAGACACGTAGAGCATGGCAGCTTATTTGCCTGCTTTACTCAGACTAAATGCACTATTTTTAAAAGACTTTGAGAGGCACAGACACCTACTGCTTTTTGTTTGCATTGTTTATAGTAAGCCTTTATTACTTCTGTTTAAAAAGTCTTTTTTTTTTAATTTCCTTCTTAAAAAGTAAATTTTCCACAATGTACTTTTCTGTTAAATGCTTCAAGGTAGTTCATAGGCTACAGTTGGATGGTCAGTCATTCCCTTCGTAAAGACAATGTTTAGATGGAGGATTAGCCATAGGGCCCTTAATTTGTCCTTTTACAGCATATAGCTGAAAATCGTAACAAAAGGAAATTATTTATAAACTTAGCATCTCAGCTGTTGAAGTTAGGAAGGTTCTGGCAATGTCTTAGCTGTCTGTAATGGCAGAGCATGAATTCTCTTGGAAGAAATTTAGGCTGAGATATGACAGCATATACACATAAAAATGCTGCATAAATTACTGTCTCATCCAAGACAGCAAGAATTTTGTTTTCTAGTGCTTGTTTTCTAGTGCCTGTGAACAAAAATATTAGCGAGAGTCAAAACCTGTTTTGCAGCACGAGTGCAAATTGGATGGAGCTCCGCTGGCTTTGATTGAGTTTCTCTAGATTTATGCTGCTTTAAGTGATGGTGAAAATGAGATTTTGCTCCTGGAATTCAGCTTTTGTGAAAGGTCTCCCAGTTCCCTTCCGGATGAAGTAATTTGATTGTGTTTTACAAGGAATCATCTAACTCAGCAGTTGTTGCGTATGAGCAATTAATTTCTGTGTTTTTAGCACTTTTCTGTCTCACCATAGATTTTTAAAGTTATTTTTGATTGTGGGTAATACAGGATTTAAAAACAAAACAAAACAAGCAACAAAAGCCAACAAAACCCAGCTTGTTTCTTGCATAATTTGTTTGGATAGTCAGCAGTTCAGGGCTGCATGTAAATAAATAAATAAAAGACGTGCAATTTGAAAAAATGTTGGAAATCTTCGGTGGTCTGGTGTATCTTCACTAGAAACTACAAGCAGGCCTTTGTATTTATAACCCTGTTTTGTCAAGATCAGCATAAGTTTGTTCTCAGCCCTGTGATACCCTGTGATGAAGAGATGGATCGTCAAACCGTTTGGATGCTTCACTCCATCGATTTTGGTAGGAGTCAGATGCCTATGTATCATCTGAGGACCTGTGCTCAAGTAGGAGGTATATGGAATAAAAGATTAGTAAGGATCGGTTAATTCCTGTATGTGGTAGCACTTTGTAACTTACTGACATGAAAAAAAAAAACAGATTACAAATCTCATTTTAGAATATGATCCAGTCTGTGTTCGGTATCTTTGACAAGCCGACTAGGATGATGCTCTGTATTCCCTCACCCTCAGATCGCTCTCCCAGTTCTCTGAATTCTCCTGTGTTTATCAGCATCCCTGAACTTGTGAGAACAAAAAAGATGCTTAATTTTAAGGTTATGTGCACTGCTTCCAAATGCCAAGGCAGAACTTACTCTCTCTTTTCCCTTGTTAATTATCCAAGTCCCAGCAGTGGTTTTGATGAAAGGGCTGCATTTTTTCCTTCCTAGATGTGTGACTTTAACTCATGCAATTCTGTACAGATAGCTGCAAAGTTGCCTCAAAGTTTTCTTTTTATTCGCTTGCAAATATTTCAACTTTGTTAAACAGTGCTGCAAGTAAGCATAGAGGTGGAAAACACTTCAGCCTTATCAGAGTCTGGGGAGAACCTGTTAAGTCTGCCAAAGCAGGAACTGGATATGCCCAGAGGGAGAATTCCCCCGCCGGCACCAGGGCATGGCAGGATTATGCTGTCCACCCCACAGTCCCTCGTACCGTGCTGTGTGACGTGGTACCGTGGGGTGAGTCTGAGAGGAAGTTAAAGGCATGGATCTGATCACAAACGTAAAGGTGCACAGATTTTGAACAGCAAATTAATCCTGGATCATTTTTATGCTGGGGCGTGTGGAGTTGGAAATGCAGAGATGCAGGATGAGCATCCCAGAAACCCCCAATCTGCCAAAGCATGGCAGTAAAGAGGATAAAGCCCATTAACTTGAATAAATAAGGGAAAAACAATGTCTTTAAAAACTCTGGACTTTTTGCTAGAATTCACAGAGAAACTGAGGCAGGCTTTTCCCTGGGGCATCCAGAACCGTGAGGAGGTGCTCTGAAATGCCCCTTGTTCAGTGGTCTGAGAAGAGCCAAGGGGTGTGCATCTCGGGGGAAAAAAAATGTGCATTTTCTGTCTGCTTTAGAAATGTCACTCCGGTCAGACTTTCTCCAGTGTTTTCCTAGAGGAATATATGCAATCACTGGAATGTTTGTGCTTTTCTAACACTCTTGCTTGGTGGATCATCGCCTCTGGTACTTAGATGTTTGGGAATGAGAGAAAATAAATAGTGGTCAAAACTTGGCAGGAATTGGTCCCCAACAGGGATTACCTAAACCCTTCACTGTTCCATGTATCATCTAAAGAGGCAGCTTGTTGTAGGTAAAATAAATTTATCTGGCCCAGTGGGATTACTGGGGCAATTGTCTCTATCAGGAGATGATGCTGGATGTGAGAGGCTCATCAGCTGGCAAAGGCACAGGAGAAAAGGTCTGGTTACGGGACAACCAGGAACTGGAAATGAGAAGTGCGAGTGTGGTGCCACAGCGTACACAGTGAAGTATTTTCAGTAGCGGTGGGAAAATTTTAATACTACTGTGCAAACCCTTGGCGAGACCTCAGCTGGAATAGCCTGTGCAATTCTGGTTGTTAACTTGCAAGGATGAGGAGTCACACCTGGGATGTGAAGAGGAGGGCTGTAAAGACTTTCAGGGACATGGACAGCCCAGGGGATGGGAAGAGGGAAGTAGTTTAGAGACGGAAAGAAGCCACGTCCCTCTTGGAAAGGTACAAGTCAGTCCTAGTTTGAAAGTTGTATAGCTATTTGAGGGATGATGAGTCTGAAATACGAAGCTTTAAGACATTGGTCTTCTTAGGTGTAGTACCATATTCATGTGAAAATACGGCTTCTGGATTTGGCACTGGTTCGTACTGGGAAGTCTGGACATGGTGATGGGGCCTTCAGGCATCTATATGCAAGCACCTAACTTGGAGAAATTGTCTTCCCTCTGCTGCATAGCTCAGATGCTTTCGCTAGCTTGCAAAACTGCATGCAGAGTCATCTTCTTCCTTACATATGTCATGTAACCACCTGTTTAGTTGGCTAAACTGAGCCAGTGTATTCCCAGTTCACGTGGGAAGTGCTAGTGCCACCCTCACGTCTAACAAACCAGCAGTCCCCAGGCTGTGGTCATGCTTACTCCAGCCTGGAGGTGTTTGGGGTCAGCACAAGCCAGCTGTTAGTGACACCAGCTCTACCCCTTGCACTTGCACTAGTGCCTGTGGTTTTACCGCTGACTTCTTCTGCAGGCTGGAAATCCTCAGTCTCACAAATCATGGCTGGGTGCCTTAGTATCGGGTGCTCCTTCCTCTCCGGTGTTTTGGCTGGGCTTTTAGCTTTGTTATTGAACGTGGTGAACGTGGGAAATCTTATCTCTTGTCTGAATGACTTCCATAGCTGCGCTCAACATCCTGTGATGGTGCTGTCTCTTTATGAACGTCTCTCTCTTATCATTGTTAACATGGAACAAATATCCCTGGAAACAAACAAAACAAGGAAATATAGAAAATATTTGCTATAAAACAGAATTGTGTTTAAATTGAAGGTCTTCCCAAGGAGCTTACTAATACATGCTTAGAGCTGGGCATGCTTTGTCTAGCCCTGAATGTTGACTTTTCCTTCTGAATCCTAGCAGGATAATGTGGGGGTTTTTTTAAATGTCAGAGTCTCTTTCATGGACCTAAATCACGAGAAGTCTTTTGTACAGAATAATTTAAAAGCTGAAATGGAGTTAGAGCCTTAATGTCATGAATGTGCATGAATTCTTGAAAAATTAGATTTTTAGTTAACAGTATTTTATTGTCATTTTTGAGGGTGGCAAGAAATGTTTGAGTATGCTTTTCTCAGTACCTGATTCACAGATCTAAGCATCAATCATATAGTATCTCTAGGGATACAGTTTTGGGGAATAGCCCATGATGTTGTTCAAAGAACAGAACTTTTGCTCTTTATGAAGTTGTTCCAAGTGGCAGTTTTGGGACAAGATGTCTCGAGACACATGTAAAAAAGGAACTTTTTGTATGCGTTCTGCCTGCTCAAATCCAATCCAGAGGCTGCTGGTATACAGTTTGGGATATTCTGGCTTTGCTTTCTTTCGTTAGGAGAATGAAGAGGTCGGTTGTCTTGTTTAGGTGACTTTCACAGATGCTTGTTACCAAATAGTAACAGGGCAAAGACTTGACCTGGAGGTTGGCTTTCTAGTGACCCTTAAAGTTGGAATAACTGAGAAAGCAGCAGTTACACCAATAAAAGCTTCAAATGAGCTGAGGGTTGAGAAAAGGGAGATTGTTGCTTGTAAGAAGAACTGAACCGATGCCAGCAGAAAGCTGATACAGGAGCGACATGAGCGATATTATCTCCCCAACAGACATGACTGTGTTCCAGAGGCTGCAAGGTCAGACCCGGGGTTTGCTTAAGGGCACATGAAGACAAAATATATCCTTTCTATACTACTGTAAACAGGGATCTGAAACAGGGTAATTAGCATTATTAGAATAAGGTCTCTGCTTCATGGAACTTCTCCGTGTATTTCTCAGCCGAGAAGAACAGAACAGTCTTTCAAAAAATAATTTGCAGCAAGTTTGAAATGACTAAGTGGCCAGAAAGAGAGAGGCTATGGCTGTACTTTCCACTCTGTGTAGAAATTGCTCAATCTATATGATTTTTACCATGAGTAGGATCTTACTATGGAATGAGGATTTACAGGATGAAGTCAAGGCGAACACGTCCCAGCCGTCCACTTAACTTCCAACCCAACATTTAGAGCTGTTTTCTCCTGACCTTCTGTATTTAAGGGTCATTACCACAAATACCAGAGGTTTGGGGGCAGATTCTGCCCTTTTTCATTATTTTTTAAGTCCTTGGGACATGAGTGAAGGACAGCTCAATCGTGAGTCACGGCGGCAGACCATCTCCAAAGGCATTCTGATCACTTGACAGAAAGAAGCCCAAGCTTGCCAAATATTTGAGTTACTGACACATTTAGTGCTAGACATGGTCATGAACAGCTCTTTAGAAATAGCCACTGCAAGAGTTGGTGACTAACTGCGAGGGAGGCTCAGGGGTACTGGAAGATCATTTTAGAGCAATGCGGTCACATGGGTACTTGGTTTAGGCACATGCCATGTGGTGACAGTTCTGTAACTTAATATATATAACAAACAGAATGGAAAAAACACAAGTAAACAATACCAATGACTTTTTCCAGATCCTGATGAAATTTTTAAGTGAAATGTAATACTGCATCAATTTAACAACCTGACAAGTCTAATGTCAGGAGGTGAAATGAGCTAGATGAAACATTTTACAGAAAAGTAAACTAGTGGACTTCAGCTCGTGGTTTGGTTTTGGTTTTTTGTTTTGTTTTGTTTGCAAATTTATTTTTCAAAAAAATTAGGATGCGGACATGATGAAGTTAGTTGCTATGGGTCAATGTGTTCCCAACTGCAATGTCGAACTAAATAAAACCCCATGCCTAAACCTGCTGAGCTTCAAGAGGGCTGCCCCAGGGCTCGCGGGGACCCAAGCCAGCAGCTGCTGACATTCTCAGAACCACCAAGGAGCCAGGCCACCTTTTCCGATGGGTCAGGTGGCTGGAAACACTTTCCACAGTTGTATCCTATCTCATCCTCCAATTTTACCTTTTTTTTTTTTTTCATTCTGTTTCTCAGTACAAAGAGGAATATGAATATGTATTTTTTTGTGGCACCTACCAAAGAAAGCTAGAAATAAGCCAAATCTTTTTGCTGTAATTACTTGTTACAGGCTAAGAGCAGCTGCTGTGTCTAGTTCAGGGTTTGAAAATATAGTTCCAGTCCTTAAAGCCAATAGCTGTATCTCATGCTGTTATTTTGTCAGAGTTCTCCAGAGGGGGTACAATTTAGCAAAAATGGGTGGAGACCTCAGGAAACATTAACTTTCTTGGAAAAATCTGAAATGGCCAAATATTATGGGAGAGATTGGAAGAACACAATTATCTCTAATCTCTTGAGAGGTACCAGAAGTAAGGTTTTCTCAGGCAGTATATGATCTCTCATATCTATCAACTGAAATGAAAATATGAATGTAAAATAGGTTGGGAAGCACTTTGCAGAACCTGACAATCCCTGATATCTGTAATTTATACCTGGGTTATAGGGAAATGTGAAACAGTATTTTAAGCTGTGACAGCTGTAAACTTGCAGTAATATTTAAGAAAAGACAAAGTGAGGAAAGACCCATAATTTTAGTGAGTTTTAGGATCTCTGTTCCACTTGTCTTGAATGTGTTCTCAATGCACACTGCAGAATGAAATCAGCATGGGAAACTGTGCTCTAAATAGAAACTAGAGACATTTTCTTAAATCCCCAAGCAATGCAGGATTTGGGGGGAAGGAGGGAAAGAGGTCACTGTATTGCTAACTGGTATAAACATTGCTTGTTCCTCCAATATAGATTAGTTTTTACCATCTCGCAATCTAGTCCGCGTAAAAGATTTTTAGACACTCCCATGGCATTTGTTCATTTGCTGGCTTCGTTTTTTTTTTTCCCCAAACTAGGCTGGCATTTTTAATTTTTCTGTTACATAGCACTGGTGAAATAGAGGAAGCACCACAGGGACTGTGAGGACACAACTGGTGTTTCGTGTTTGGGGGGAGCCGGAGGAGATGTAAATCCTGTAAGAAGGACACTCTGAAGACAGCAACTTGTAGTCTGAGGAAAGCTGTCCCAAGCCTCCCTAAATACAACCTCTGGTCTGGGTGTGCAGGGCCCCCCGGTTGTCCCTACATCCTTCAGCATGTTTCCCATGGGAAGGTGCCGTGGGCTGGCAGCGAGGGCGCACAGCGGGGACTGGGTGCATCTCACTGAGGACACTGTTTTTTATTTCTCAAGCAACAAGTCTAAACCATATCTGTGCCTGATAATAGGAGCCAGCTCCTGCTAATATCAGTGTCTCCCATCAGCTGGCGTTAAAACTGACTGGGTGGGGAAGATGTGGGTAGGAGGTTACCTTAAGTGCCCACAAAGCCTTAACAGTGAACTGTTTGGAGGAACAAAGTGGTATTTACTGTGGGATAAAAACCTAAATTGCTTGCATTTTCACTGACATTTTGCCAGTGGTGTTTTAGAGCTCAGACCACACAAGGAAAATGGTGTTCCAGGATATGTCGCCTCCTTAAAGAAAGACTCTGAGACTGTGACCTAATGTTTATAATTGTAAGAGTTATTGAGAGCCAATTGAAGATGCAAAATTCCCAAGTGATTGCATTTATCACTTGTGTGATTAGCATGCTTGTGGAGCATAAACAGCTGAACGACTCCAAATGGTTCATGCAGTTCATCAAGAGAAAGGAAATTAAAAGTATGTCAGATATTGTTGAAAATGTAGGTAAGGCATGATTTTAAACTCTGCTTAGAGAGGATGATCAAAGGGGTTTTTAATGGACTTTTCATCATTGCTGGTTCCCATAAATGTCTGGGCAAATAGAGTTTGCTTAGAAACTGATAGGAATATTGATGGCATCACTCTGCTCAGTGGGATTTTACACATTCAAATATGAAAGCTTGCTTTATGGATTAGTCGAGAGAAGGTTTGGTTTTAGCAAAGTGCTCCTAAGATGAGCTTTACTTTTAGCATAAATATGTTCAAATCGCTCTTTCTCTCTCTCTCTCTCCTCTCTCCCCCTCCCCCCCGGTGTAATAAACTTTATATAATACATATATAATCTTATATATTTATATCTTTATATATATCTTTGTCCTTCCCTAAGGCGCCATTTTATAGTGTTGTGTTTGTGTGAGTGGACCAAAGGTTTCATTAGGTGAGACTACCATTTGAAGTCTGCAGCATCTTGAAAATTATTTTTTCAGTGTATATAGCTGAAATTGTCATATCTTGGATGACAGAAGGCCAGATACTTAGTGCTGGTCTGCAAAACCTGGAAGACCTGTTTTGTTGTAGATGAAACACAATTATTTCTGCATTCTAGTTTTGTATTATTTTTACATCTTTGTTGGCTCAAGAAAGAACATGAAATGATTTTTTTTTTTGAGCTTCCTTTCAGAAAGATTTATTATTTTAGGTTTTGGCTAAGGTTGAAGTTAAGGATTTTTCCCAGCTTACTCCATTTCAATATGCCTGCATCCTGGAGAAAGAATCTGGGAAAAGAGAGGAGAAACTAAAAGTGCAATTACAACTGAAAATTGCAAATAAGTTTCATTGACTTTGTAACAAGTTTTGCTTTGTGCTGTTTTACCCCGTCTTGTTTATATATTATTTTAAGGCATGTCAATGTTAATTTAAAAAAATCTTTTTTTTTCTTTTTTTTAATAATAAGGGAAATAGGAACGTGTTCTTTTTTTAAAGCGCTCATCTGAAAAAGGACACTTAGAAAGTTGGCTTGGTGGTGGTAACTACTGCCAAAATTATTATCCATACTGCTATAATATGGGAATGTTTCACAAGCAATGCCTTACTTCTATATCTTTGTTCATCTGTGAACGTAAATTCTGCTGATCCAGAAACTGCAGAGATGTCTACAAGGCCTTCGCTGGAAACCCAAACTGGAAGGTGCTTGTCCAGGGGGCAGCTTCGAGACAGATTTATGCAGCTTCCTTTTTGCGTGCAGATGGAGTCTGCTGAGGGGTTGGGAACACTGTTTTTATTGGTTTTGTTCTGGTTTTTTCCTTTGGCTGACTTTGCCCGTCTTCATTCACTCAGCCCCAGGAGTGTGCTGTGGTTGGGACCTTGCACTTAATTTGCATCAGCAGTTTCAGTAAACACTTAGTAAATAACAGATCACGCACTTAGAAAAAGATATGGTTTTGGATGCATTTTTTTAACAGCTTTAACACCTGTATTATTGGCAGGTTTTAAGAACGCTGTATGTTGCATGACTGTAATCCAAGAACAGTCATGCCTCGATTTTGGAGAGACAAATACTCGCAGACCAAGGGGACCTTTTCCATCTGTTCCCTTCTGCCGAGCATCAGATCCGCCTGTTGGCATCGCTTACATTTCAGATGACTTTTTCATAAAACCCAGGGTGACGAGGAGTCGAATGCCTTGTCTGCGCATGTCATGACAAATTTCTCCAGTCGTGGTGGCTTGCGGTGTGGAGGACTGACTTAACACCACCCTCTCCTTCTACCAGCCAGATGTCTCAGCTGGGCTCTACAAAGGTGGTAGTTTTCTCAGTAAAGCCCATGACTCACATTTTCTCTGCTTAGCTTATGATTTATTCCTCAAAATGGCCCTAACACACATCTTTTGTAAATGGCCCATAGCCTCATGAGAGTGGCTTGGCTCATCTGCTGTGGCTTTTGAAATCCTAATGACCATTTAATCAAGCAAATGTGAGATAAGCTGTGAGCTAGAGCTGGTTTCATGGCTCTGCTTGCATTTAACAGTGTCGTGGTCTTCAAACGATACGTATCCTAAAGCGTTAAACCATCCCGCTCGTTGATGGCACTAAGCTATTTTCCATACCCACTGTCTAGCTGTGTGTCTGCGGCTCAGTGCGAATTGCCCTGCAGTTGGGAAGCCACAAATATCCATGTACACTGTCTTTCGTTACACAGCTTAATGAGATTTCCGCATCCTCTGGGAAACCAGCATGGCCCACAGATGGTGATAACCACATTATTTTTCTGCTGCCACCACGTTCCCATACTTCTGAGATCCTTTCCAAAGAAAAGGCGTAGTTATGTGTAACGGGCTGTAAAAAAAGAAATTAAAACAAATGCCAATACTTCGTACTGTTAAAATGTATTTTAAGGAATAGAAGGAAGGAATATATTACAAATTTTTTTTTAGTTTGTTTCCGTATGAGCCTCCAGGTAATGCTGAGAGGCTGGTTTGTAATTTCTGTGCTAATGGCAGATGCCCAGCAGGAGATAATTACCTTTCAAGAGTGCCTGGCTTCTTTTTAAGGGGCTTTAAGTGGCCAGCAGAGAAGAAATTGTTCCAAAATTTCGTGCTTGGGAAGAGATTTCCCAAACTACAAACTTTTATCAAGAACAAATGAGATATTGAATGGACATGCAGGCAACCGCTTAAAATCTAACTAAAGGAAAATGCTGCTCCAAACAACACAAAACTACAGGAATGTGTTTCGTCAAAGTCACAATTAATTGAATTAAAATTTCTCAGGGCTGCTCTCCCCTTCTCATAGAGCACAAACATATTTTTCCATTTTCAAACCCTCTAGGTCTGGAGTCTACACAGCCATCAGAGGGAGAGGAGCTTGGTCATGTAGCCATGACAGGGAATGTAAAAGTTCTGTTAAAAGTTTCTGTTAAGTTACATCTGCACTGTGAAAAATGTTGGGGTATCAAATTAGATAGAAAGAGAGCATCAGCAAGGTCACAGAAATTACAAGCGACTTTTATCCTCATATTTGCTAGGGGGTGTGAATAGGTCCTTCTGCAGTCACCAGACTGCAGTCTGCATTTTACCAATCTTAATAGAGCTCTTTTCTACATGATTGCTTGTAATGCTGATATAATATATACTATCAAACTGTGTATTTTATATAATCTCTTTTCAGTACTGCTGCAAAAACATTAATTACAAAAAAAAATACAACCCAAACTGTAGAAAGGTAAATGAGATTAAGCATCAAAATTATAAACTCATTAAAGATGATGAAAAAATTGTGCTCAAAACTAGCATCCTTGAACCATTTTGTATTTGCCTCTTAAACACATTTTTTTCATCTTTGATCGATAAGAAAGCACAGGCTACTTAACTCTTAAAATCGTGATTTGAAGTTATGTCATTTCTAAGTATTTTAAAGTGAAGAAATCTTTAGAGTAATTTCCTGTTTCCATAGGATGCCATGCACAGAAACGGGGGAGAAAATCTGTTTCTCTACTTGCACCGTGCACATCCACAGGACATCCCAACCAGCCAAGCACTGTCCCAGGCTGTAAATAAAATGAGGCTGAGAGCTTTGAGCTGGTACAGGTCTAACACATTGTGTGTGCTTCAAGTGTTAACAATACAACCGCATTTTCTCCAGATTAGAAATATGCTTTGCTATAAGTGAGATTTTCTATGGAATTGTATCTTCTTTTTAAGGTGGGGCCCCAGTATTTTTACAGTCTGCATGGTATTTTGAATATAGGTGTTTAAAGGGTGTGTGATTAGATTATTTATTTCTGGCCGAAGCATAGCGGGTGTTTTGTAACACCTGTTTTTGGTTTTGTGGTGATAAATGACTGCCTGACAGACATGTGCGATAGAAAATATGGTTGTGTCCCAGGCAAGCCAGGACATCCTCTCCTTGGGCGTAACCGAGAGTCTGATCTTTTCCTGGTAACACCAAATTAATACAGAGTTAAGTTCTTGACTAGGATATTTTTGTGTGAGCAAGAACTTTGTGGCTTTAAATATAGCCACAGGAAATGAAGTAGTCATTAATGAATTTAGAGTAGATGAGTGTACAAACTGAAAACCGAAGAGGACTCCCTGTCCTGAAAACGTTAGCCAACACTGGGTAAAAACCTATTTTGTGAGGTCTTCGGTCACACTGGAAGCTGCAACATCAACTTTCAGCTGCTGTATTGTTACCCGGAGGGCTCGCTAATACCACACAATTAATTGAGGCTACAAATAGATCCATAATCCTCCTGTCAGAAGTGCTGCTCTTTTAAATTTTGCATTATGTGAATGATGTTAGTCTTTCCATTTTTGGATAAAATTATGTCCATTACACAGTCTACTAATACTTGTGTGAGGCAAATCCTCACACACCAGTGATCTCTTGGGTGCTGTTTCTCATGCAAAACCAGATTGCGTGTTTAAAGACATTTTTAGCCTCTAATGCTGATGGTGCTTGGTAAAATGACACTGCAGTGAGGAATACAGCCCATTCAGTGCCCACCCTAAGCCAGCAGGGATGCATACAAGCCATTTTCTTACATAATTTTCTCGCCTGTGGCCTGTCTTTGGTCTATGAGTTAATTGATCCAGTATTTTCTGAGATAATTATCTTAAGCTTTGACAATTCGGTTAGGAAAGCGGTTGCACATGTAAATCAAAAATAAAACCCATGTGCTTTCAGCACTCTTGCAATTAGGCAGCAGTACTATGGTTGGCTTATCAGGAACAACAGTGGAATTTTTTCCTTCGTTACTTGAGGCCGAGATTGGCGCTTGACTACTGACCTCTTGGGATTTCAAAGCTCTAAGAGGGACCTCAACTATCACACGTGCTGTGATCGTTTGGTGTTTCTCGGTGATGGTCAATGAATACATTTGCACCCCCAAATTTAACTAGTTCTGCAAGGCTTTATGTGATGCTGAGAGAAAGGCTCGGTATGAAGTTCAGACCAGATCTTTAACTTGCATGATGGGACAGCACAGTGTGATTGACCTCAGCACACCTTTGGTCTCTTTTTCCTGTTGATTTACCACAGGGCTGTGTATTTTGTGGCATCGGTGTGGAGGTTGCAGTCTGCCTTCAGAAGAGAGCGGTGGGCACAGCATCCTCGCTGCTGTGGACTTTTTTGATGTTTCATGCTCAATGAAAAGAAAATGCATCAAGATAACAGTAAACCAATAATTGCTACGAATTAGAGGCCTCGCTTTGGTTATGGTTTAGTAGTAGTATTTACACCAAAGGCTTTTATCAGCATTTAGCTGGAGTGGGGACAGCCATCCAGAGTATAATTAAACTCCATTTAGAGGGTTTAATTTGTGCTTTGGTGTCAAGGGACTAATTCCAAAGCTTAGAATTATAAAGGGGATTTGATCACAAAAGATTAAATAAATACCAGCTACATTTGACAAGCATTTCACTCTTCAGTAAGTCATATGATCCGTAATTATTCTCCAAAAGCCTCATTAGCTCTTTTCCTTATTTAAATCGTATCTCTTCCACAAGACTCTTCTGGCGTGGCTCGATCTGCATTGCCTTTTTGATGTGTGTTTTGCTAATCAGACCTCTCACCCAGCCAGTTAATCAGCCCTTCCCTGCCGCGAAGCCCAGCTGCCATACTCCCTGTTCAGCAAGATGCTTTAGGCGTCTCATAACCCGGCCTCAGAAACCTTGTGTGGCCAAGTGCCCCGGGGCAGGCGATAGCAGGAGTCAAAGGCCAGCGTGATGGAAGGCAGTGTGATTTAAACCTGTCTGAAGAAACCTCTGAAGAGGTTTTTGCTGGAGGCTTTCATTCCACCTGTTGCCCTATGACCTCCTCCGCTGGGACAGAGACACGCTTTATCCTCTTCATGGAAACTTTTATTTTCTTCCCTTGAAACAATACCATTTCTCTTCTATGTTCCTGTCCTTTTTTTCTGAGCGGGGTTTCTAGCAGGAAAAACTTGGGGTATATTGCCCCAAATTTAATACAATTTCGGTATCGTACTGGGTGCATGTCATTCTGGCAAATGTACCTACTTGGCTCAGGAAAAAATCAAATCTTTTACCTAATCAAAAATTCCTCAGCCGGAGTGCATGAACTTTTCCAAATACTTGAAATTATTAATGGAGATGCCTTCTGAAGTGTAACAGCAAACCTGCATGTTCCTGTAAGCGGATACGTAATCTGTTCACATCTAATAGTGCCGAGGAACAACATTTGTCAAGGTTCATTTGGCTACAGTTATCCCTTGTTTTTCCCCTTTAAGTTGCAGAATTTCCACAGTACTTTCTGTTGAACAACAACAAGGAAATAAAGGAGCTCTCATGCATACTAATGGCTTGCATATTTTGCCTGAAATCTTTAATGGGTGGTTGCGCTGTGCAAACGCTGTTTCCTCTGCATCGAGAACTGGTTTGGAGCTGGAGGCCAGATCTCTGGAGAGAGGCGTAGCACTGCCGTATTTTCTATGGCTAAATTCCTTTAAAGGAGGCTTAAACCTCCCCATCTGGCTGTGTTTCTTGCCCTACTTTAAGCTCAGCTAAGTGACTGGACTGCCTGGAGCGGAGGTGTGTAAACCCTGACACAGGTATCCGAGCAATGCTTTGCAAATACATCTCGACTCCACTATGCTTGATTTCACTGATCAGTCATGTCCCACTGATTTTTTTTATTCTTTTATTTATTTTTTATTCTGTGATGCTCTAAGTAGATAGCAAATAATGTAGGTGTCTAGAAAACCAACCCAAACCCTGCTGTGGGGAGGAGCAGTGCTAAATGGAGAAGGATTGAGTTGTCGGGGCTGATATTGGACAACTTTTTTCCATTTTGTTTCCTAAGATTGCTTATTGAGGCCAAGCAAAAGCTCAAGCAATGTGTGCAGTCCAGTCCATACTCACACAGCGGTGCAGCCTGCCCTTCTCTGCTGATGACGTGCGGACTACAGAGGGGGATTAACGAGCCGTGCTTAATAGAGGCTGCAGGTTTTGGGTTCGTATTGCACGGGCTCCGCACTAGAGATTGTGAGATGTCAGTCGCCAGCAACCTCTTTGGGAGTTTGTTACGCCACCAGAGCTGGTGCCAATGCAGACGCAGAGTCTCTGACCTGACCGCAGCTCTGTACCAAACCTCCGGGTGTAGGAGCAATCCCCATGAGATGGCGATCACTGTGGTTAGGACCAAGGAAGGCAAAGCTTATTAGCAAAGCCTGGGGCGGAAGGACCCACCGGCAGCAGTGGTTTGGCAATTCAGAGCTGCCATGTGCATGGCCAGCGCTCTGCTTTGATCGTTTTTCAGGGTATTGACTCCTGATGTTTCTGTCCCAGTCTCCTGACTTCCAGGTGACATAAACTCTGCCAGCAAAAATCTCATTCAGTATACACCAAATCATTCAACACTGGAAAGATTCCTTAAAATCAGTCTGTGCTCTCAGACTTTTGCAAGCAGAGATTTCCCAGGCTGTCACAGCAGATGTCAAATGTTCTGCTTCTGGCATCTTCACAGTTTCACCCTTCCTTAAAACAGAGGGATACACCAAGATGTTTTTAAAATTGCAATCCATAGGAGAGGGGAACTATTTTGCTAAATTTCTGCAGCTAAAATGTTTTTCTGTGAAGGTATGATATGAAATCAGTTATAAATTTAAAAAAAAAAAATTAGAAATAAGACAGTCTGAGTCCTGAACCTGGAGCAGTCAATGGCACGTGGACTTAAATTCTCCTTACTCAGGTTCTGTTTTGTTATCCTGTGGATATCCTGTGGAGTTGGGTCTGAAAACAACAAAATATATGGCCAGACCTGATGATGAGATATATCACCAAGGAATAAAGAACGTTGGCTAATTCATCTGAGGATGACTTGTTATAGACTTTTCTAACAACAGCTTTAAGCGTGTCAAGATTTAGAGGCACAAATTGATTTTTTGGAGGGGTTTAAAAAAAAAAAAAGAAAAAAAAAAATTGCCTAAGGAAACATTCCGTGTTTATAAAAAGCCACATTACTGCAGAGTGCACCTCTCGTTGTGCCGGGTCCACTTTCCTTGGCACAGATGAGGAGCAATGCCAGTGGTGTGGACACTCCCCATCTGCCCTGCGGACCGGGGTGCCGTGTGATGCTCCTTCTGGTCCCTGTCACTCTGGCTGCATGGACCATCTGCTTCGTTCCCTTGCACCCTGGGCTGTCATTAGTCCCCAGTGATGAGAAGTGTCTTACCCAGCTTGAATTAATGCACTCTGAGTCAACTGTGTCCCCCTCACCCCCGCCATGCTGCAGCTATTATATGTGTGCCAGGATTACACAATTCGGGTACAACCCTACAAAGAAGGATGGAGAGGAATAGGGTCATAGTCCTATTACACAACTAGGGACACGGTGTAAAGGAGGAGGACAGTATGTAGTGTAAGAGGCAAGAGAATTGGGAGCAGAAAATACAAATTATGCTCAGGAGAGGCATCCCCATGAGAGGCACTTTGCTCCCTGACACAGCGTACCTTTGCAGCTGCAATTTAGTCCCAAATCCTGGACGAAACTGTTAAGAAACTTGAGGTCTTTCCAAGATTTCAGGGCGGCTTTGTTAATGCACCAAAGCCTTTGTTTGACCTTTTCCTGTAATCCCCTGAGTGCAGCATTGTTTAATCAAAAGATAATAATGTCATTATTTTGTGAATAATAATAATAATAATAATTGCTATGTGATTTCTTTTTCACAATTTTTAAACCAGCAGTCATTTACCAAAAATAGTTGAGGTGTTTACATAATTGAGAGCTTTTAAAGAAGATATTGTCTACCTCATTGTCCTGTTCAGTTCAAATATTGAATAAATCCTGTGCCAGAGAAAGCTACGGGATGTTTGAAGTTGTGTGAGGGGGTAAAAGGAGATGAGTCTCACTGGCTTTGGTGAAGCCAAGACTTTCAAAGGCAAATGAAATCTGTTTACTTAATTTTTTGGGTCTGTGGTGACTGACAGGAGTCTGACTCTTCCGGGATGGAGTGGGGAACATTTTGAAACCCAAACCATGGGAGCCAGGACACAAAGATGTCTCAGGTCCCCAGACAAACTCTTTGTCCAAGCAGGTGAAGAGCTGGCTGGGTGCTAGACCCCCTGAGGGCCAGCTTTCCTGCATGATCGGGCACGGGTGACAGCTTTATTGCTGGCCATGTGGGTTGGCTTTCCATCAAACATAAGGGCAGTTTAGGGTGGTTCAGGCAGGCAGCGTGCAGCTCCCTGGGCAGCAACGCTGGCCCTGAGCACAGCATCCAGGGGCTGCACATCGGGCTGGAGCAGAGCCTGCTGGGGTGCCCCAACTCTACATGGTTTGTCATCTTAAAACACCCATATGGCAAAAGACAGCTCCGGTGGTAGCTGTTAGACTCCACGTTGTGGATGCCACCTGCTTGGGATGCCACCTCCTTATTGCTGGAAGAGGAGAGGAATGCAGGATGAAAACCATGTAGTGCTTGACCATTTTTAGTACTCTTTTCCTAAGCTATTGCTGGAGACAGGGCTGGGATAGGTGGACTTTTGTTTTGACCTACCTATGGCAGTTTTCTGGTCTTATCATCACTGGTTATTTATGCTGCTCTTGTGCCTATTAATTTCCAGAGTAATCTTGTTTTACAGTATTTCATCTTTCTGGGCACTTGCAGAACATATGCATGTACTTAGTGAGGTGACGGTCTGATTCAGTTTCCCAGTAACTTGAAAATAAAATATACCTCTTAAAAAGTCATGAAAGATTTGAAGAGCCAAAATGCTACACTTAAAAATGGCAAAACACTCTGAAATTTGCTTTAACATTTTGGATTAACTAATACATTCCTTTTATCCCTCCTAAACTTCTTGGCTTACTTAAAAGATTCCTATCCAGATTGTCTTTAACAAATTCATCCTACAGATGGGTTGCACAATTAAAACCAATCTTATTTTTCCTTCTGAGGCGTTCAGTGTTATTATCAAATTCTGGATTGATTGTTGTTTTCTAATCTTAATTATCATGTCAATTTAAGTGCACAGAGGGTTTTTAAAAATAATTTGAGCTGGGACCATGCCGAAAGCTGCATCTGGATTCCTGGAGGATGAGGGAAGCTTTGAATCAAACAGCTGGCAAGTTTGCTGGATAGAGAAAGGCCAGCACAGTACTCTCAACCTGTGCATATATCAACGGGAACTCTTGGCTGCTATGGCAGAGTTGCTCAACCTTGCGGTTTCTTTGGGAATCTTGTGTTGGAGGCTTTGCTTAACACCTGAGCTGCCAATACCCGGCTGTCCTATGAAAAAGCTCTGCTTGGGGGGGAAGGGATGGATTTTTTTTTGCTGTTGTTAGTTATTTTTAAGCTGTTGTCCGCAGCTGTCATCAAGAAGAGGAGCCCAAAAGCCAAAAATATCAAGTGAAGCAACACCCCCGCTGTGCAGTATCCCTGTGCCTGCTGCAGGCTGCCTCCCTTGGCACTTTAAACTGGTGGGATCCCACTCTGGTGGGATCCTGCTCCCTCGGGGGCTGCAGCACCCCAGAGCTGCTGTCTTTGCGGCAATCGAGGTGGTTTCGTGGTTCCTGCTGTGAGGATGTGAATGAGCCTCTCTCATCCCAGATCAACAAGGAAACTTAAAACCACAAGAAGAGCCTGCGAGCTCTGCTCGGTGCTCATGGATTTCTGGAGACGTCAAACCTGTGGGGCTCTGCTGGCTCAGGTGGCACCACATCCCTGTGAGCCCAGGTCAACCCTTGCAGGTTTAGGGTCCAAAGAGAAACTGTGGTTGAAGATCACTTCCCTCTCTATAGCTCTTCTTGGACCTGTTTGACATGACATACAGACTGGCCTCACTTGTTGCTAGAAAAAAAGGTGACTCCATCATGGATGGCATCATCATTAGTGTCCCATTGGAAATGCTGTGTTTGTAGTTCTGCTTGTACAAATCAGTGTTTTTCAAGCAGAGTTTCATCTGCAGTTTCATGATACAGAGTGCTTGGTGGTACTGTAAGTTTCTCATGTCTCCCATCCCCTGGTGCCATCACCACACTGCACTGCCTCAGCTCTGCCTGCACGGTGGCTTCAGGCTGACACCAAGAACTGGGTCAGGGAACAGATCTTGCCTTTTTGTTGTTGGGTTTGGGTTTTTTTCCTCTTTATTTTCCTTTCTTTTGTTTTTAAGCCAGAGAGGTCCCTAAGGTGGCTAATGGAGTGGCTGGTGCCTGGGCTGGGGAAACACTGTAATGGGTGCAGGGAATCCCCTGTGGGTAGCAGGGCTGCCAGACAGGCTGTGCCCACCGTCGTTGCTGCCATTTACCCACAGAGTCATATGTTTGTGCCTTCAAAAAGGATTCCTAAATTACTATTTTTTCTTAGTATGTTCACAAGCAAACCTATACTTCCAACCTCACCTGCAAGCGCAGTATTGTTTGTTTGTGAGCAACCAGAGTGCTGCAGGGCGCACACCAAAAATTCGCTGGCTACAACAGAGTCCTGGAACTTTGTAATTTTCCCCTAAATGATGCATGTCCAGTTTTACTCTCCTTATCCCAGCCCTGATGTGAACAGCATGAGACAACTGAGTCGATTCCAATTACTAGCGTAAATGTGAACGTTACCTTTGGGGTGGCAAAGCAACAAGTATATCTCATTGCAGGAGCTACCGAGGTTACTAATACGCATTTAGGGAAGACGGGTGTGTGTGCGCGTGTATATACATTTAGCACATTGTATGCTAATTCCAGAAGGCATTCTGGAAGCTGGAGGAACTTGCTGCTTTTTGTGTCACTGAACTTAATACCAAGAAGTATTCTCCCTTAACCCCAAATAGCAGAAGTGCATATTTAATTCATTCATTCTTATAATCAGAAGCATATTTAATTTCAAACTTCTGATTGTCATGCAAAAGTTGAACCTGAAGTACTTCCCAAGTTTAAAAAATTGTTGTAATATCTAAAAATAAGAAGAAAAATAGCTTGTGTCCAACAATGCTTATTTATAAAGACTTTAAAAGGGGAAAAAAGAAGAAACAATGTAGTTTTTGTGACCTGAGCCTTTGGCACCCACCCAAACCCGTTTGCATGCTGAGTCCGTCCGTTATACACTTTGTCAAATCTTTCATATAATCCCACTGTCTCTGGTCTTAATCTTAAAAAAATAGGCCTTTGTTTTGTATTTGACTCTAGAGGATAAAGAATAGGAGACTGTCTGCAGTGTTGTCAAACCTGGGTGGGCATTTTAATGTGCCTTATACATTTTTCTATTGTGTAGGGGCATTTCCCTCCGTGTGTGCGAGTCCACTGGGTGTCCATTGTTTATATCCTCCGCTGGTGTTATCTCCAAATTCCTCCTCTTCTCCAAGGGAGTAGATTTCTCCACAACAACTTCTCTTCCAGGCTCAGAAAAGCCGTCCTTGCCAGGCCACTGGCAAGGCACACAGCTCTGCTCATGGGCTGCCTCAGGGGTGAACACTCCTGCAGGGATGAAGCCTCTATTGAGCTTTTTTTGAGAAATAATAGAAAAATTGCAATACCTCAGGAGGGAGAGGGATGTGGGGCTGCTCTGCCAAGGGCAGACCTTGCACACCAGGCTGTGCAATTGGGAACTGAGTCTCTCAATAGACTGAAATCTGCAGCCTCCATTTCCACTGTGATTTAGGCTATACTTTATGAGTTTCACTATTTTCTGTGAAGGAGCACTTTGATTGCAATAGCCGCAGCAGACTGTGTGTGCAGCTGTTTATTGCTTTTTGTTGATGCAATTGGTGATGTCAAGTCCCAGTCTGTATCTTTGCATCTCTCGGGAGAGCAAGACACATTCAGCTGTCAAAATATCACATTCTGGTGGGGAGGGAAGAAAAGGCAACATTTAGTCTTGGATTTGTTGAAACTGTTGTTTGTCACCTATCCCCTCCATTTCAGCTCACAGTTCGAATAGCCTCCTTATGCTCCCTGTGGTGCTGAAAAAAAATGCAAGACCTTAGATGCTCTGTTATTTTAGGATTAAAACAACATTGAGCTGGCCCATATTATGCAACTAAGAATTGTACTTTGTAGTTTAGTGAGTTTGTATACGTTTGTATACCATTAACCTTTTTTTAACTCACTACATTCTTCTTGGTTTTGCCAAATGTCCATAGCTTAAGGGTTATGATCACTGATAGCCTGTAACACATATTGGGGGAATATTCAGAATTGTGGTCAGATTGGTATGGAAGTGATAAAAGGATGGGTTACTCTGTGGCAGCATCTGTCCAGAAAAGCAAAAGGTATCAGTTGGTTGCTTGCAAGTCTCTTGTCAACTCATTATAGATGTTTCTTTTCTACGTGATGTAATTTCTGTTCTTTTCCCCAATAATGCTGTTGTCATTATGCCAGCTGAAAATCTTTTATACCTGCAGCTGCAGCTGGTCCCCAGGATCAGTCTAGGTCCTGTGTTTAACCACCTTCTCTGTAATTTGGCCATGGAGGGCCAGCGTTGTAGTCCCATGTCCATGCCTTTTCCAGGGATGCCCGTTAGAGGATGATTTGCTTTTTACGAGTCAGATGATGAAACGGAACAGAACTGCAGTGCAAACCATTGCCAAAAAGTATGTGAATATTGAGACTTAAACCACAAGAAAGCCAAGCCTTTGCAAGTTGCAATAGCGGAGGCTCGCTGCGTTTCACCCCAATGAGGGCAGCAGCGGTGGCACCAACAAGAGTAAAAGAAATCGCTTGGTGTGGACATGAGCTTCAGCTGTGGGATCTGTGGGAACTGTGACGTTGGGTAAAGATGTTTTCACTTGTTTACCTGGAGCAGGTTCTTTGGTTCCTATACACAGAGGTGGTCTGTGCCTGTTTCCTGGTGAATCCTCCCCTCTCCTAGGTAAATGTGCATGTGATGTGATTATTCAGGGGACCAGGGCGAGCGGGCTGCAGCTGCTCCACACAGCCCTGTGCAATGATAATACTTACTAAATCAGCACTTCTGGCACCTCCTGTCCACCAAGCTGCAATGCCACAGCCTAAAGCACTCCCTAAAAACACCAGAATCATTGAGCAGTGTGATGCTGATGATCCACCAGTCCCAATATGTCATCTTCATGAGTAGCCAAAGTCACTATCCTCAATACTCTCCTGTCGTTTTTCCCCAATTTTCCACTATTTTCAACTCAGGGACTCACAGAGCAGGAGACAGTTTCTATATATTTAGTCAAAATAATGGATTTCTCTTCTGCGACTTTGTTCCGTTTCCCCTTTGACAGATGAAAACTTTATCATCCCTTGGCGAGTAGCTTCACAGTTCAAATAGCCATTGCGTGGGTAAAACTTATGTTTATTTTATTTGTACCTGATTCTTACTAGCTTCCTCTGATGCTCCCTACTTCTTGTAATGTGCCAGTGACGTAATATCGGATGGTACAGTATCGTCACGCATTTTGAGGGTTTTCAGCTTGGCAGACTCCAATATGTTTTATGGGCATTTATTTCGTAAAAGTTATTCCAGCACAAAATTTCCTCCTATAAAGTCTCTGTTTCTAATCCTTTATATTGCTTAAATCTGATTTCTGGGACAAACATCTCTTAAAATATATTTTCCGTTAAATAAAAAGTTTTTCATTTGTAGTCAGTTAGGAAATAAATTATTGAGGGACTCACTTCTATTCAGGAGATTGCCCGTTTGTAGAAGCAGGGAGGAATCATGCCCAGATTTAGCATAGGCACCTGCATAGATCTGCACCTGCAAAGCTTGGGGCCTGTTTCTGCTGGCACAGGGACGGTTGACCACTGCTGTGACTCCTCAAAACCTCCTTAGCTGCCTGCTATGGCATTGTTAACAGATCTGTGGCAGATTTCCAGGCTTGCGCTGGCCGCCTTGCACTGCAGAGATGATGCACTTCCTTCCTACAGCTGGTTCTCCAGCCCCGCTGATGGTTTCAGTGCAAAAGCTGTAACCTGTCCTTGATCTCCAAAGTACCTCACCTGCTTTGGATTGATGTGTGAAAGGCTCTAGCATGCCAACAGCCCAGCTCCAGGGCTTGATCACCAGCCCTGGGGCAGTGCTGCCTGTGTGGTCACGGCTGGGGCCAGCTCTCCGAATCAGTCTAGCCCTGAAGGCAAGCACCTCCTGCCCAGGCTCTTTTCAGAGACCCCAGGAAACTGTTTCACCACTTGGCTCATGCAACAAACTCATCCTCACCTCCCCTTTACCCAAAACATGGCCCACAGGTAGCCTGCAGGTTGCCTGGTTCTCATCCCCACTGGTGGACCTGACGTTGCTGATGCCAAGGAGCAGCTCTTCAGTCATCCTTCCTTAGGCTGGTGTATTGCCATGCTGGGGCAAGCGGGGAACGTGGGAGCTTCTGGCCTTTGTCAGCTTCCCAGAGAGGTGGCAACCCAGCAAAGCAGCTGCTGGTCACTGGGCTGGGTGTGCAATGACACCCCGTGGGACGGATGCACATGGGGGCTTGGAGAGAGGAGGCGAGCCTGTGAGTGCTGTGGCCTCTCTGGAGATGTAGGCTCTGCCACAGGCATTTTCCTTAGGTGACTTATTTACACAGAACGGGGATCATGGGATTTACTGATAAACCGTAGGAAAAGGGAGAGCTGGTGAAATGAAGGCTTCTTATCTTTGCGTGATGTGGCATGCAACCCAGGATATAAATTACAGTTTTCACCAAGTACTAATGGAGAGGCTGTTC
Source organism: Aptenodytes forsteri (assembly GCF_000699145.1). Taxonomy (NCBI): domain Eukaryota; kingdom Metazoa; phylum Chordata; class Aves; order Sphenisciformes; family Spheniscidae; genus Aptenodytes; species Aptenodytes forsteri. The sequence continues at coordinate 3,902,529 of NW_008795938.1, forward strand.
CTGAAAAGCAAAGGTAAAGCCTGTGAAGCATGCTAAGCAGCTGTGTGCTTTTTAACCAAACTGCGGGTAAATGACTTCTCAGATAACTAGCTTGAGTATCTGTAAACTGGGCGTCATTTGGGTGGGAGAGGTGGGAGGCTGAGAAAAGGGTTTATTTCTGTGCTTTCCAGGATGTCCTCGGTGTTGCTGTGAGAGGAGACACAGGAATGAGTTCAGCATCTGCTGGAGTGATGTTATTTTCCCACTGTCAGCACGGATGCTGTGTTGCCAGGCTGGATGTTTTTAAGACGATGGATACCTATGGTCTGGTGCCAAAGCTCCTTCAGTCTTTGTGGGCTTTTTTTCTTTGTCCCTTCTAAGATTTAAACCAGTTCTGCTCTTACAGAGCCTCTCACTTTCTTATAAGTGTTTGACATAGTAGGCATAAAATGTGTATTTTTTAAGCTGTTGACTGTATCTTTTAAGTTCTGCTAATGCCTAATATTGACCAGTGGGTTGTTATCCCAATCCCTGTTATCCCGAGTGCCATAGACATGGGCTGGTGTGCCTACAGGGACTTGCAGAACAAGTCTCACCAGGTGCCCAGATAGCAGCGGTCTCTATCTCATGTGGCCCTCCTCTCTTGTGATTACAAAGGATAAATATCCCTCTGGAGACCACGTTTTCCAAAAAGTTCAGGGCCAGGTCTCAGTACACACGGTTGAATCATGTCTTCCCCTAAACAGGAGTTAGCTTTTAATATTTCTAGAGGTTCAAGCCTATTGCTAGAATATTAACGGTACTAGTTTATCTTTCTTGAGGCGGTGTAATATTTTCTTGGCTATGTAACCCATCTTCCTGTGCAGCGAACAGATGTTCTCACTGGATTCCTCGCGTCTCTGAGGTCTCTTTCCTGGATGTTTTACATTCAGTTAGAATTTATAAATGTGTAGAAGCTCCTTCTGGGATGTACTGCATTTCTTCCGAGCGAGTTTCCCAGGGCACTGGGAAGTCTGTGGGCTTTCTGGTGTCTCTCGGACTTGTGTGAACGTAACTCTCCAGAACACTTTGTCAGCCAAGGGTCTTGCCACCTTACGCAGCTGATAATTAACAGGCATTAATCGTTATTAACAGCCAAGGAAGGTCTTTATTCTACTATGTTTTTTTGCAGGCATAAGTATATTGCTGTCCCTTACTTAGAGGTGCAGCTTTTTGAAGACAAGTATCTGTCATCTGTACTGTGGCAGGCCTGACATGCCTGCACTGCCCCGTGAGTAACAGCAAGCACAGCTAATCCATGCCATTCCTCATACGCTTTTCCAGTTGAACATACGCAAACAATTTGAGCTGAAACTTCAGCTTGGCAATATTTGGGTAATAGCTCTGCATAAGGGACGAAGCATTCTTCTGCTACGGGATTACCTCATGGGAGAAGTCCTTCAATTCGTTCCAGTTTGGCCTCAGAAATACGTTTTGGTTTAGTTGGTGAATTTCTAAAAGTGAAGTAAAGACAACTAGGGCAATAGTTTAGACGAATGATTAATGAACACTGATCCAGTTATAGCTGTTCTGTGCAGCTTTTTCATTATCCTAGCTATGGAATAAAAAAAGCCCCATTCATATGTTGTTTTACAGCACATGCCCAGAACTAATTCTTAAACTTACTGATTTAAAACTAAATGTTAAGCTTAGGTGTTTACAATCAAATTTATCTTTTTAAAGTGGGGATTTTTTTGCATATCTTCTCTGTCTTTTTTTTCCCTTCCTTCTCTTTTTCTGGAGGAGAGTGTGATATGTGTTACGGAGATCATTTATCCACTCTAACACGTTAAGCAAACTTGGCAAAGGGAGGCGTGAGCTGCCTGCACTGACTGCACACAGAGGATATGCCTTGGGCTGTCCCATAGTCTCCATCTTTTATCTCACCCGGTTATGCTGTGCTGGCCCCCAACTATCAGATCATGAGCTTTAAAGCAGTCAGCTTGGGAGCTTTTTCAGACTCAGATTTTGCATTTCAGTTTTCAGAACTTCTCAGCACTCCTAAATCCCAGTTTGGAGTCAGAAAGAGATGTGCGTGCTCAGTGCTTCGAAGATGGGATGCATTTGTGTCATGTTTAGAGAAGTGCTGCATATGTCTGTAGAAAGGAGACTGTTTGGTTCAGGAGTGGGTCCTTCAATCACATTTGACAATCCTGGATCTTTCTTGGCTTAGCTACAGCTGCTGGGTGTCATTAGGCATGTTGCTTTGGGCTAAGCCCAAAGGGATTTTGGTATTGCAGTGGCTGACTTCTAGGCACCCAGCCATCTAAGGAAATCCACATCCCAAAGTCAGACATCCAGACACATCCAGGGAAAATGAAGGGCCTGCGAGAGGGAGCACCGAGAAAGCCTATGAGATGGGGGGTGCTGCATGAGCAAACCAGTGGGAATTTATGTTAAGATGTTGCTCAGTGCAGCACTGGCTGCTAGGAGCCCGCCCTTGGAGCTGAGTGCTTAAGGCATGGCAGGCACCTTTTTTTAATGGGGAAAGCAGAGAGACCCTTGTGATGAGCCCTGTGTGACAGTGGAAGGTTTGCCTCAGGTGCTGGGTGCGTGGGGGCTTGGTGATGGCAGGAGCAAGATGCTGGTGCCCTTCTGCTGCATGCCTCAGCATGCTGCATGCCCCAGCAGAAGGGTTAGGGGCCCGGGGGCAAGCGGCAGGGTTGCCAATGTCAGAATTGGTGCTGGATTTGCACTCTTAGTCCTTAAATTTATCTCAACTTCAGGGGAGCATTGGTTCTTCTCTCTAACTGCTTTGCAAAGGACTGGGCTGGATGGAAAAAGCTACATGGAAGCTAGAGATCGGCAAATCAACATCTAGATACTTGGCCTGTAAAGCTGTTTTAACGAAACTGCCTGTAATGTGTAATACACTCCGTCATTTCACAAGGCTGAAATACCTCTTCAAATAAAAAGCAGCCATGCTGGCAAATGGTCTTCAAAGGTAGTGAAATAATCCCTAAGGGGAGATCTGCTTTTGTGAGGAATTCCCCAGCAGACGGCTGGGAGATCTTAACAAACAAGTCCTTTTAAACTGCCATGTACTTTGGAGCCTGAGTGAGCATTCATTCATTTGGCACAAAAAGCAACAGTGAAGAGGGGGGGGCAAGGGGTGGAAAGGCTTAGTCAAAGTGAAAACGAAGTTGGGTCTTTACCCAAAGCCATTGTGGGTACAAATGAATTGCTTCAGTGGAGGTAATAAAAGATATGTTATCCCACATTTAATAAAAAGCAACAGTGAAAATACAAAGAGCTCATTTCAGGCTTCAGTTATCTGATGTTTATTGCACATAGCCCTTTCTACTGGGACGGAGACCCAAGAAGTGTATTGCCCTTTGAAGTGTGGGCTGTGTGGCCAGTTGCCCATTTGCTGTTTTATGGCTGAATCTGCTTAATATGATCCACTTTCATCTTTCCAGTGGCAGAGGGCTCTGCAGAAGGGAGAGGGCAGACAGGCTTCTGGATGAGCCCCCAAATGTGCACTGAGGACAGGGCTAACCGGAGAGTGCTTCACCCTGGGGTGTAGGTAGAAAGGAGGATGCAGGGTGAAGCAGAGGCTGGGCTCAGTGAGATGCAGAGCACACACAGCTTTCAGCAGAAGTGGGATGCTTGGCAGGACTGTGAGGACCACAGGCTTTGCAGTGAAAAGCACTGAGCAGAGCTAGTGTGGAGTGAGTTTCTGTTCCCTTCGAGTAGGAATAATACAACCTGGTCGTAATTTTTGCTTATCCTGCTCGTATTTTAAACTCTCATTTGAAACCATTGAGTTATCTCCAGTGGTTAGATCACGGTATTTGGAAAAACAAGTTTCTTGATGGTGCATTTCCTGCTAACTAAGATATTAAAGTCTGTGGAAGAATCCCCGCTAACATCAACAAGCTTTGGACTGGGGCCATAGTCCACTTCCAGGCAGTAATAAGCACTGCACATTTTTTCTATCAAAAGCAATTATTTTACAGATGAACTGTAATAAACTGGCTGAGAAGCTTACCTTCGTAATGCCATATAGGAAAAAAACATCAGTGCACTTGAATCACAGTCATGTTTAAATTTTCTTGTATAAAACGGTAACATACTTTTAAAGCTTATCTTACAAAATATTTTTCCTTATGCTAAAGCATTTTGCACCAGCCTCACATTTGCAAGCAAGCCCAAAAAATTTCAGGCAAATGGAATGGATTAAGATAGACTTTTTTCAAGGAATTGTGTTGTGACTGTTCTTAAAATAACATCTTTCCTCAAAAAGTAGATTGGTGTGCTGTGATATCATTGTGGAGTCATGACTTTGAGAAACAAACTTATTTATATTAATGAAAAATACTTCAGTTGAAAACACTGTCAAAACAGTCTCCAGGAAAGTCATTGTTGTGGACTGGAAAGAATGCTACTTCACATGTGTTTAATTATTGGGGGGAAAAAAATCAATCTTGCCTTGCATCACAAAAATCAATCTGCAATAACAGGAAATCCTGAGCCATTTATGTAGAGGTTCCTCTTTCATTGTAACTGGCAATTGGTTCCAGCTTCTAAAACCTGTCTAATTCTCGACAGCTACAATAATACTGCCTCAGCCGGACTGTACACAGCAGTGCTCTGATTGTGAGTCTGATTTAATGTTGTAAATCAAAAAAACCCAACCAACAATGGAATGACTTGTTGGTATGCAGTGATGCTCTGTTACTTTTTGGTTATGAACACAAAGGTCAGTAAAAATAGGAAAATGTCCAAATCCTTGAGCAAGGGGCTGATTATTATCCTTCCTTCCTCAACCTGTGCATGCCTGCACTTACACAAGCTAAGGAAATAAAAAGTGAGGTCTGGATTGCTGTTACTTGTGCGGCCCCAGAGCCCTGCATTCGCAGCCCCAGCGGAGGACACTATTGCTTTAGTTACCGCACAAACACAGAGCAGGAGGAACAGCCCCTGTGCCAAAACGTTTGTGTTTTGGGGTCCAGCTTGAAAGGCAGCAAGGTGTGGACGCAGGACATTGGGGTAGTGGAAGGAAGCCACGCGATGATGTTGGTGGCGCATCAGCAGCAAACCCTTTCAAAGCCTTTGGTGCACACAACAGCAAAGGAAGCAATCAAGGGACTACACAGCAGCTGCTGCTTCCCAAGGGCCGGACACGGGGGTTTAAACCAAGACTGTGCAAGGTCTTCCTGCTAGTGAGTAGCATCAGCTCTCTCATCTGGGAGAGCCACTAGTGTCTATATGACACCTTGTTTGATACTAATATATGCAGTGTCTATATGACATCTTTTTTGTCATGTCCGTAGACCATTTAACTAGGATGTAATTTCACCAGCTCTTTTGTAGTGTTCAATGTTTCTCCCACATGTAATGGAACTGGTCTAACGTTGCTGCATGTATCTTGATGTGGATGCTTTCAGTCTTGTCAGTGCATATACTGTGTATTTTTTGCATTCTGCTTTCTCTTTATGTTCCTTGTTTTCCACTTTCTGATCAGTTCTCTGTAATGTGGTTTTTTATCTTCCTCTGATCCATTTTTCCACCTGTCACAGACACACTTACAGATAGAGTGCTTGCTTAAAAAAACCCCACAAAACTAAATTATTGGGATCTTGGCATACGGTAAAGCTTGCACAGGGAATCAAACCTCTCCAACAGGTCAGTCAGTCGCTGCCCAAATGGTGACAGAAGGCACCATTGCAGGGGTCCTTGCAGTGGCCTTTCAGTGGGATGAGGGGAGACTCCCCAGACTGCTGTGCTGCTCAGTTTGTACAGTCCTGCTGGCCATGCTCCAGTGCATGCATGATCCATTGCTACCAATTATCTTAAAACTACATACAAAATATCTCCTGCCTGCCTTAAAAATATACAAAAGACTCTCCTTAATGACCATTTCTGCATCTGCAAGAGCAGTTTCTACTGGCCATTTGCAAGTATCTTTCCTACATTCAGCTTTGGCTGCACTGGGGAGCCTCTGGGATGACCACATTCTCCACCCTGATGTTTATCAGCACATTGAAGCGTACAAGTAGGGTTTATCAGCTGGCCTATGCACAGTGGGGACAGCCTAGGGGAATGTCTGGGCTGTCCAAAATCCCCACCTGGAGCCCCCCTGCAGCAGAGTCAAATGCTGTGCTGTGAAGCCAGCTAGGAGGTGGGTCAATCCCCAGGTGTCAGTCGGAGCTCTTGCCCCACCATGCAGAGACACGCTGGGGAGATCCTGGACCACCCAGGAAATTTAAAGGTGGTGGCTGTGCACACAGGCACAGCCCCCATGCTCGGCTGCACCACAGCTCTTATAATAGACAAGCTTGAATTTTATCCTTATATCACAATTAATAACTGAAATTCCATAGATCTTACCATGTGCTTTGCAGCCTCTGGCTTGAAAGGCAAGCATTGGCTGCTGTCTTCCAGACCCAAGGCAGATGTCTACTTTATCACTGCTTGTTTGCTAGTTGATAATTAGAAGAGAAAGTAAGGTAAGCAGCAGGCGCCTTGTGTCACACCCATTGGTACCTAGAGTGGCTCCAGAAGAGGATGATCTCTGACTACTTTATTTTCAGATTTATTATGAAAGACTTGCAAACAGCAAGCCATGTCCACACTGTTGCATGCTTTTCCACAGCCCATAAAGTTCATGCTCTGCATCAGCTGCCATTGAGCTGATCCTGAAGGATCGTTTTCCAGGCTGTGTCATGACTCACATCGGATTTCTTTCCTTTGCCTGACCCGATTCCTCAAGCTCAGTGTTTGCTTTTCATTTCCTCTGATAATGTTTGTATTGTGTATTTAGAGAAGAGGATGATTGTTTCTTCTCTTTCTACATGTGGAGGCATTCTCCTTCTGCAGGGATTTTGTGAGGAGCAATCTTCTGCTTACAGGGGACATCTTCTCTTCCTACACTTTGCCAAGGAGTTCATAGACTGCTGTCCAAACACGGCTCTGCAGCTCCAGCATCAGAAGCCACCACGTCTGCAGGCAGGCAAGACTAAGATAACCCTCAGCCTGGATTTCTGCCATGGCTGGGCTACTCACAGGGACAACAGCACTGATCAGAAGTATGGAGTAGTTTCCATATGGGGAGGGATTGAACAGCTAAGGATTTATTTTGGAAAAGAAGCAACAGAGGAGGAGTAATAGAGGTCTCTGAAGTCAGGGGTGAATTGTGCGCTGCTTTTCATAATGCAAAATCTAGATGCATTTTATTAGATGTCTAATAAAATTATCAGGTGGCAGGTTCGTGGATGATGAAGTATACATGGCTTCAGAAGAAAGTTTAATTTAGGGAAGAAAAGTCCATCCTGACCTCCTGGGCATCTTGAACATAGAGACACCAGCTCTGCCTTGCCTGCTCTATTACTTTTATGAATGATAACTGAGGAAAAGAGCGAGCTTTTTGGACCCAAATGCTCCTTTTGCAAATAGGGGGTAAAACCTCTGCCATGCAGACTGGAGGGTGTGGGTTATTTATAACAGAAAAAAACAATATAGCGACCCTGGCTGTAGGACACCAAGCCCTGTCCCTCCTCGGGGCAGGCTGGGGACTTGTTACAGGATTTGGGGCACTTGGGACTCCTGTTTTTTCAGAGGGGGCAGGAAGACAACCCCCCTCCCAACATCAGCTGGGTATTTTGGTACTGTCTTATTCAGAAAAGAGATTGTCCAACATCTGATCAAACCACTGACTGACACGGCTTGGAGAGTTAAACTGCAGCTATAACAAGATCACGGCAGGGCTTGCCAGATGTGTTTATTCATTATTAAGTTACAGAGCCCCCTTTTTAATATTTGGATTCTGTGCTTGTTTACCCAGGGATTTATGGGTTTATTTGCACCGTGAGTCACTGCTCTCTGCTTGGAGGGCGAATGCGTGCTGCCCTGCGGTGCGTTCGGAGCTGGATGTGGTTAGCTGCACAGTGACGATGGGGTGGCTCGCCGCTGAACTGCACCAGCAGCTGGTGGCACTGAGCTGCTTAATGCTTTTTTAATGCAGATAATGTTCACAGAACTGCTTAATTTCAGGTCTCAAATTGAAGACATGGTATCTGTCCATATTACATATTATGTCCAAAAGCATGGGGTGGCCTGAACTATTGCCATATGAACTCACCAAAATTAAATTGTCCTTTCATAAGAAAGACTGAAAGCTGGAGACATGTTTTCAGTGCCGTCAATTTATCTAGTTGATGTCCGTAATGAATAGCATTTTTTGGTGATTCACTGTTGCTGTTCTGCCACGTTTGAAAATGAAACCAGAAGTAGGAGCATGGAGAAAAATGGGTGACTGTGGTGTGTAAATGAAGCATTGCTAGGTCAAAAATAACCCATGGAAACAGGACACTGTTATTTACAGTGTATGTAAAAGTAAATCATAGCAAACAAACTGGCCAAACCAATGCTGGAGAATGCACGGATGGTTTCTCTGCTGAAATCAGTAGGCGAGCTCACGGCTAAATTACAGACACTTTGAGTAGCAGGAAAACAGAGTTAAATGGATTATTTGTAGAAGACAAATGCTCACTTTATTCAGGTTTTTCTTGCAAGTAGAATGAAAGATACCCATTTTTAAATTGAAAGACTCAAGCATAAATTAATCTCTTAACCATTGTCACCGAAGTTATCTGAGATATTTGGGAGCACCACGAGCCTGGCTGTGGTTGGTAGCAGTTGCAACGTTCTCAGTCCTTTGGAGAGCAAGACTTGTCATTCATCCTGTCAGGAGCAAACCCAAGGGATCTGGGGTTGGTTGTGCACCAAAACTCAGGAGCAGAGACTAATTACGCCAAAGAGTTCACAAAAAAATGTGTCAGAAAACAGGAAATAACAATACTTGGGGCATGCTTTCTTCTGATTTAAGGTATAAAATAAGAATTTCAGAATATTTTCTTGCCTGAAACATTTCTGTGTAAGAAAACTTGAAATGCTCTTCAAATTACCTGGGATTTTTTCTGTTGAAAATGTCATCAAAATTGACACAGTCATAGAAAACACTTGAATTACGATTAATCAGCATTTTCCAGTACTGGATGGGTCTGCCTGGAGTTTTTGACCTGGCCTATTCAAGTCAGAGACAAGCCACTTAGCAGGGAGCTCCTGAGAGGTAGTTAAAAAAGTGGGATTTCATTTTCAAATCCCGTAGTCTACATGTGATGATGCAAAGGCAAAATTCATCCGGTAAGTTGTTCACAGTTAATCATTTAACCATTTCAATGGATGCACACATACATAGATATATTTATATGACACTAGGATCAGATTACTTTGAAAATTAATAGAGCTGAGTTAATTTGTTTCACAATATAGCGCAGCATAAAGTCTCACTTCTTTGTGGAGCACAATTACAGCAAAAGACTTCAAGCAACCCCATCCTCTCAGTTACTGCCTGTGAGCCCTCCCATGACATGAGTGAGTACGCACCAGTCATATTGTGGGGAATAACTGCGTTGGGATCAAGTAGGAGGTGAACACGAAGGTGAGGGGAGGCTCTGCGAGATGGTAGGAGAGGCTAGTTTGGAATAAAGCAAGTTGCACAGCATCACTGTAAAGCAGTCGGGGCAGGAGCCTGTGAACGCACCCTGCCTGCCCCACGCAGCGTATTCCACGATCTCAGCATCAACAAAGTGCTATTAATAATTTTCCTGGGAGCCTGGAATACACCATTGTTCTACATAATGAAAGGAAAAGTAAATAAAATAACTGCTATTGTAGCTATTTTAAAATACTCAATCTGTGGAATGCTGCTTTTTAAAAATACTCTGGTTTGGGTTTTTCCCTCCATGTGGACTGACTCCGGCACTTTTCTAGTCAGTGCTGTTCAATCAAAAATCTGGTACTGATAATATAGAGGCATTAGGGGTAACCCCTTCCCTGCTGCAATTCCACTGTTAATAATTTAATTATGTCAACGATAGCTGTGGAATTTAACTTTTTGTTTTAATTGTTGCATAGCAAATGAGGCATTAATCAGTCCTTGAACATCCTGCTGGGTTGTGAACTTCCAGAATGTGTGTAGGGCTTTTTCCCCCCTTTTTTAGTGAGAATACATGTTTGGAAGCAGTTGTGGTTCTGACACTGGTGTCAAAAGTTCTTCAGATGAGATGGGGAGAGATATTAAAAATGCAGCCTACCATCTTTGAAAACAAAGATTGTACACGGCATCACTGGCCTGTATCACACTTCGTAGTTTTTGAGGTATATATGAAACTCTGGATGGCTGGCAGCTGCAGGAGGACGAGCAAGTAGCATTTTTGGCAACCTCCGACGTGATTGAAACAGTCTGTGTGTTCACCAGAAGTCCAATCCTTTTGTATTTACTATTTTTCCTCTGTTATTTATAAAACATCGCAGCAACATAAATATCCTACATGAAAAGCTTATTGCATCCTGTTTAAAATAGTTGTTTTGTTGTGTACAAGCCATATTTCCTGGATACTTAAAACCAAATTTGCCGGCCAATTTCCCCAGTGCTTATAGGAATATTTATACTGACGAACCCAGATTAATATGCATGCACGTCTCTTAAGTGCCTGTAGTGCTTGAGCCTGGATAGTAAAGTACCTTTGCTGGGGATTTCCACAGGGATGCTTCTATATGGGGCTTCTGATTGACTTTGCTGGATTTTACAGAATTGAAGTAGCTCCGTTGTGAACGGTGCAAGAAAGCTGCCACGGAGCACGTGATATTAAATGGATTACCAAAGAGCCTTCCCGCTGGCTGTGGTGCTTGCCTGCCTACCTCCTGGAAACAAGCACAAGAACATTTTTTTGCGAGGGGAAAAGAACAGTGTGTTTTCAGAGAAGTATCATGATTTGTCCCCTAAGGGTTCATTGAAGAATATTCTTTAGAGTAATTACTTTTCATTGGGATAAGAAAGCCTGTAGGATTTTAGATGTTGTGCGGGTTCTGGAAAAATCCCAGTTAGCGAACAAACTTTCTTTTTGTGGTAAAAGCTTATTATTCACAGCAAAGAATTCAGCCCGACAAGAAGCTCAGATCTGGCTTCCATTTTAATAGCCCCCCTCCTCCCCTCTCCTCTCCTCCGGCAGACTTTTGTGTTTCTTGCAAAGGTTTTCATTTTACCACAAGCGTAATTCCAAGATGCAATAACATTGTTCCCTTTATTGGGTTGGTTTTAGTTGTTGCTTAGTTGGTAATGCAGGCTGGCGCTCCCAGTCCGTGCTGTGACTCACCTCGGAAGAATGCCCTGAGTGTAGCTTTACCCGGTGCGGGCAGTGGCTTTCCAGCCTTGCCAGGGCATTGCAAGGTGTATTTTTGTCCCTTGCATCCCCTCTGCTGCTAGCACTCTGCAGCTTCTGTGGGACTTGGGGTTCACCCGGTATATCGATATTTTGGCTTTGGTTGATAAAGGACAACAGGAGAAAAAACAATACCTCCAGCGCTAGAGGGACACCTAACCCTTTGGATCGGAAAGTAAGGTAGACATGAAGTTGAAGGGAGATGGCTTTCATCTCACACTTCCATGGTGGTGATCTAAACCAAGCCAAAGCGGGCAGCCCGGCAGCATCGGGAACGCCGAGCGTCCGAAGGGTGGGCGATTGCCCCTGCCTTCCTGCCAGCCCAGGGCTCCCCTTTGCTCTTCTTCAGCGAAGTGGCCGTCGGCTGCCTCCTTCTTTACACAAACACACGATCTCTCTGGCGTGTCGTCCTCAATTATGGCCATGCAGCTGATGGTTTGCATTCATTAATCATCGCTTGGAAGGAATGCCGGGGAGGGAGCTGTTGTGCAGTTCCCCCTCTCGTGTCCTTGCTGATACAAGGTCTTCTCACGTTCTGGTATTAAAAACATGACTCCCTCTTTATCACTGTCTGCAGACAGGGTACAGCTGCGGTCAGCAGCACCAGCCATCCGGAGGTGCAAACAGCCTCAGCCTTTTGCTACCCCCATTTCTCATTTGTGGGTTCAGAGGACAACCCCGTGAGCGGTCCCACAGGTGGAGCCACGTGTCCTACACCAGAGCAGCTGTGGGTATCCCGGCCAGTGGGATGGGCGAGGGGAAAGCCAAAGTAAAAGTTTCAAAGAGAAAAGCAAAGGGTGTTAACACTCAGTGTGTCTCTGTGGTGTTGGAGCGGGGAGTTTGCAATGAAGACACAGGCTTTTGTGGCTTAATAAAAAGAAGCAGAGGGTGAGCTCTGCACAGGTCCCCAGAGGTGGCTGAGCACCAGCATGTCCCCTCCACCCCACCAGGGCTTGAGACACTCAGCTCCCTGCAAGATCAGGCCCTGCAGTTAGTAAACACAGACAATAAGACTTGGTTTTTTTCCCCCCTCTAGTGTTTTCACTGCCAAAACCAAACTTTATGTGTAACAGATGGAGCCAGTCTGCAAACTCAGAGTGCCTGCTCATCTCCCAGGCTTGACCTTCGCAAGTAGAAAATGGCAGGGAATTCATACTAACTATTTTAGCAATCTCTGGCAGTTTGATTGATTTTTAAGTGCTACAGAACATGTTTTGCATTTAAAACAGAGTTCATTAGAATCGCTGGATTTGCTTAGCATTGCAGCGATGTGTTTAAAAAGAAAACTAAAGAGAAACCTAATAGTATAGCTGGCTTTCTGGCTCTGCCAAAGATTCAAGAAGTATGATATTAAATAATATCCTAGCACAGAGTCAACTGCTAGGCTTCAAAGCAGGACCTTATTTAAATTCACTTTGGGGTAGTGGCTGTTTTGTTGAGCTTTTAAAGCAAAAAGAAAAACATAGTCAGCTGTTGCCTTGCAAAACACTCCACCAACATGAGAATTTACTGTCCCGTGGCTTATGGTTCCCCTATGTCCAACAGCATGAAAAGAAAGGAGATGGGGAGCAATGCCTGGCAGTCCTCCACATGCAAGTTGTGAGGAAGAGAGGGAGGAAAGGCACCCCCTTATCCTCTGCGGTGCACCAGGAGGTACCCGGTGCTGCTGTCCCCACACATGATGGTTGCACAGAAAAGCCCTTTGTGGAGGTAGTGGGTGGATGAGGCCGAGCCAGGACATCTCTGCCCCCAGCCAGTGTCCCGAGGAGGGGTGTCTGCCCTGGGGAGAAGGTGGGGTGGAAGGTGAAATCCTCTTTTATCTGCACACCCAGCATCCCCCTTCCTCCTTGGATCCCTCTCTCCCCTTCCCTCCTCGATGACAAGATCAAGAGGTTTTTATCTGTACGACCCTTTGCTTCTGGGAACGCTGGATGAGGACATGTGGAAATGAGGCAAGGGCTGCAGAAAGGGAAGGTTGGGGAGAGTTAGAGCTCACCTTCCAGCTCCTTCTGGTGCAGCAAAAATGTTTCGAGCCCTTTTCTCAGGTGACGCCTGGCTGGGGACCTTGGTTTGCATATGCAGTAGTAGTGAGCACTCGCAGCTGCACCCAAAGTCAGTGGGAACGAGGCTTTGAACAAACACAGAATGGTGCAAAACCTCTGAAAACTCAGCGTCTTGTGATCACAAATAGCTCCAGAGTAAGTGGAGATTTTTTTTATCTTAATCTCCCTGTGTTTCAGCTCCCTACCTGGCAAAGAAAGGAGGAAACCATCCACTAACCACAGAAACTGCTTATTTTTGTGTGTATCTAGAAGAGTGTGAACCTAGCTCACTATATAAAATTAGCTATATAAAAAGAAATACCCAGTCGTTAGGAAACAGCTCTTGGACAACTCATTCATCTTTCTTTTCCCACTGGTAAAATCCTGATTCTGACTGAGTAGTCATGTTTTGTCTTTTGCGCTCAATGCAGTGTTTTTAATCCCGTAATCTTTCCTCTTGGCTTCAGCTGCTGATCTCCAATCTGAATCCTGTAAAATGCTTTTTGGAAATGTAGGCATGTTGCTGGAAATGGATGCACGCTAGTAAATTTTCTTTATCTCTCATAGCAGTAATACTTTCAAAAAACTCTGTAGCACAGATAAGGACGTGCTGCACATGAATCTGTCCTTAGCTGACATGTGGTTCTGAAGTGTTTTCTTAGCCCATCGGTAAGACCACTTCCAGTGTTTCCTTTGCATCTCTTTGTGTTTGTATTGGTCAAGAATTTACTGCAAAAGGTGAAATGTCTCTTCCAAAAATGCAAAAACACAGACCTCCAGTCAAATGCTACAGAGAAGTCTATAAATACCATGCAGATCATATAACTGAAAAAGTGAATGAGTCGTTTCAGCTCAGTGAACACATTGTCTGGTCACTTCTGGGGTACTTCTCATCCATTCACTGTCCTGGACAGGGTTATTTTTTGCGAGCTCTTCCCATCTCCTTTCTGAAGCTGTTTTTGTCACATAGGTCCAGCAGTGAAGCAGCTGCCTGCCCGAGCACCCGGCAGTGACCGTCAGCGCTCCTACCTCCCTCTTTCCTTCTGCAAATTGATCCTGTCTTGTTTGTCCTGCCCCTGTCTGAGCTTTATTTTCGTATTGCAGGGCCGATGATAGCACAATCTTGCAAAATATTTCAATTTTGAGAAAAAAACAGCAATGCTCCTCTCCCTGTCCTGTGCGGCACTTTCAGCATACATCGTGTTGCGGCGCGGATGTCACCGTGTCTCCTGCAAGCTGCTAGGATATCTAAAGATGCTCTAAGCCCTTGAAAGAAGAGAAATAATAAACACCACCTGGAATTAGAAATGTGCTAGTCATGGCACGGCTGCTACCTGTGGGGTTAACATTTTTTATCTCTGTTTTTTCATCTGGACGAAGGACAGCCCCAGAGCAGCCCTGTTTTCTTTGGCTGCTGTGCTATCACAGGGCTGTGCTTCTCGCCAGCATTCTCCCACGATCCAGCCCTGTTCGTCTTTTGGGTCTAATGCTTTTGTTAGATGGTTCTCCACCACCGATATTTATGTGGGGCAGAGTGTGCTCAGGAGAGGCCCACCAAGATTTATATCCTGTCATGTAAAGCATGTTTTTGGAAATAATGGCATAATTGACTAAGAAAACAACTCCCTTTTGCAACAAGCCAGCCTGTTGTGATGGTTAGCACAGTGACCAAGGGCCACTAGTGAAGTTTCAGCTCTTGAAAAATGACTGCTGTATTTATGGTGTAGGGAAAGCTTGCCACGTGCCTCCGTTAAATTAGCAGAATTATATTGGGGCATAACCAGAGCTCAGCTAGCAAAGGGTGTCAGTACAGTCATTAGTTCCTCTCATGTTTGAATGATTTGCTTTTGGGTGATGCTTTAAGGATTGTTCCTTGATTTTGGTT
This sequence comes from Aptenodytes forsteri, assembly GCF_000699145.1. Taxonomy (NCBI): domain Eukaryota; kingdom Metazoa; phylum Chordata; class Aves; order Sphenisciformes; family Spheniscidae; genus Aptenodytes; species Aptenodytes forsteri. Next base: position 3,917,702 of record NW_008795938.1, read on the forward strand.
TCTGAGCGTGATGCTGCTAAAAATATCAGCAGTTTTCTTGGAATTTGCAGCATGTTTCATTCTCAAGTGAAAGCTGAAAGTTGCGAATTATTTGGGAAGAACAGCAGTAGCTTGGGGATCTGAGCTGACTGGGATTTGGGGTTGCGCAAGCACTGATTGCAGTGGTTTTTCAGGCACTTCAATGGGAGCATTTGCTACACAAAGTGCTGGTCAGAGAGAGAGCTCTGAATTGCAGGCACTGCTGCCTCTGTCTCCATTGCAGTGCTTAGCAGCACGTGGTTACTGATGTGCTGTGCTGTTCTGTTTCCCCAAGTACCGAGACTGGTGACCGTGGGTGTCAGGAAGGGATGGCTGTGTTTGAGGGCAAAGACTTCATGAGAGCGCCTGCTTTTTTTGCGTGCGGTGATCTGGAGTATGGGAGGTCCCTGCTGATGTGATTGCTTTGTAGTGAGCCTTTTCATCATGCCTACCTTGTGAAAACCCATGGGAATCGTGTTGCAGGGCTGTGCAGAAGGATGCTTAACCGTGTGGGTACAAGAGTCTCTGTCTCCCGAGTTTTCTCAAGGAGAACAAGGACTTGCCTGTTTTCTTATACATTTATCTATGCTGCTGACTTAATGGCCTGTGTTAGTACACACTGCTGCTTCCTTTTCAGAGCTGCTGAGAAAGACCTTCTAACCGGGACTTTGTTTTGGTCTTGGTGTTTCGATGCTGTCTCTTATTCCTGGTTGACATTACGCAGTGCTAGCAAAGCCAATATCCCATAATTTTTTGCCAGTTGCATTGCCACCACTGGTTGGTTTTTAGACTTTCTGCCAGCCATACATTTCCACGGGTGCCATGCCAGAGGTAGATGGGGTTTTGGAGGTCAGCCCTGGATCTGGTTCACATTGCAGTGGCCAGAATGGAGGTTCAGAAGCCCCTGGGTGAAATCTCCTTGCTGCAGGTCTAAGGCATTAAAAGCCCTGGTATAAAAGCTTGTTGCTTGTAGAAGTGCCGGTTCATGTATCTATCCATCCATATGCACATATGTAGGCATATACTGGCCCACTGTGAGCCCCATCTTGCACAGTCATTCAGACCAAATCCAAACCTAGCCCATTGTTCAGCTGGGATGAAGTACAAGTTGGAAGTCCAGTCTTTGCATGGAACATCTGCCGGCAAAATAAATACTGCAACAGCCTCCTAAATCCATATTTACTTTGCACCTATAGGTTGAATTATGAAATGCAGTGAATCCCATCGCTTACTCCACACGTTTCCTGTTGGCAGTGAAGCAGTAGAAGCAGGCTGGTATCCATCCCCACTGGCAATGTTCACGTCAAGGTTTCATTCCAGGAAAATCGTTTGGGTTGTTCTGTAAACTAACCGAGCTGATCCATAACCTTTTGTCTGGCTGTGCCAGGGACATGTAACACAGTAAGGGGGGAGGCCTTTTCCACTCCCTGCACTTCAGAGCACTCTCCGGGTCAGGTATGATCCAGGAATGCAGTTGTAATCCTCGTTTGGTTAGAGGAGACCATTTAGCTTGCAGGGTGACATTGGAATTACTACTCCTTTCAGAGGAGAGAGATTATGGCCATGTGGTTTTCCTTTCAGATTCGGGTTTTGGTTTCCATTTACAAGCAGCTCTTGTAAACAGAGTCTCTCTGCTTCATTTTTGCTAAAAGGCTTCTTGTCATAACACTCAGGGTGGCTGCTTTATCTTGCCTTCAAACAAGCCCAGGTAGCTGGGCAGGCTGAGAGCAAGCTGTTCTTGCTCAACATTCCCGTTTACAGCAAGAGCTTCGAAGCAAATCAAAGCAGACTGTGCAGCCTTGGGCCACCAGCGTTCAGCTGATAGCCGTTTCTGAGGGGCTAAGATAGTGTGGCGGCGGGTAACTCAGTGCGAGCTTAGGTAAAATGCTGGCAGATGGCAGCACAAAAGCAGTGCTGGGGAGGACTTCTGCTGTGCCTACCTTCCGTCTACAGCCAGCAGCGTCTCTACACCTGCCTGTGCCGATGGGGACAGACAGGCTTTTGCCTGTGGTGCTCACCCAGAGCCAGTCCTTGTGAATTTGTCTGAGTCCTGTGTGAACCTTCTTAATCCTCTAGACTCCATGTCACCCCAAATATTGCAGTTTAATGTTGCAAGAAAAAGTACTTGTTACCTGGTTTATTTAAGTCTGCTGCATCATCATTTCCTTGGGTCCTCCTTGGATTTGACAAAGTGAGGCACGGCACAGCACTGCTCCTTATCCGCCTGCTCCCCACTGTTCTTGAGTTTCAGCCCTCTGTTCCACCTCCCTTTCACTGTCCCTTTTTTTCTTTTCACTGAAAAGACCTTGTCTTATTTACAAGTTCCCTTCCAGTACTGTTCCATGCTTTTGAACATCCCTGTCCCTTTTCTCCAGACCTTTTACATCTGAAGATCCTCCCCAGAGTGTGCCTGTACAGGTGTCCTCTCGCAAGCTCCTTGGGAGCTGGGGATGCAATTCGGTTTGGATCTAGAGTTGCCTTCAGGGTTTTTATCCCAGAGCTGTAGATCCTGGGAGCCCCTTTCACCTGCTCGCAAGCTGGTGGGTTACAGACCAGTTGACCCCATAACGCATTTGGGGGCCGCAGCAGAGGGAGGGCTGCTGGAGCCTGGGGTTCCCAGGCAATGCGGGGTGCTGGGCATGCAGCGTTCAGCTGAGGAGTGAGGACGGGGTGCCCAGGCTCTGCCCAGCTCTTCGGGCATCCCTGTACAATGGCCCTCTGTGCTGGCCAGAAGCGGGGCTGCTGGCTCCAAGCACCTCAGTGGCAGGGGAAGCAGGTCACTGCGACAACGGAGCAGCTCCACGGTGTTGCCCCAGCTGCAGGGCTGCCTCATTGTTGTCCCACTTTCGCAAGACAGTGCCATGCATTTCTAGGGCCTTTGGGAATGCTGGAGCAAAGACAGTAGGTTAGTGCCCTCCGGGACCCTTGTGCGGTCATGCAGCAGGGAGATGCTGAATTTCCGATCAAGACCTGCCTTTTCAGCTCATCCTGCGTGTGCTCCCTTGCTTTCAATTCAACGGGAAACTTAAATGTTGCTTTTTTAAAAAATATTATTTCCCCCCTTCTGTGGGGATGCCATGCCAGACCTTATTTCCTCGCTTTCCTTTCCGCCTGCTGACCCACAGGGACAAATCCAGGCAGGCTGAGGTGGGGAAGGCAGACAGGACCGTCCAGCACATACTCTGCTTGGTGCAGTTGCCAAGCTCTCCCTCCATGTCCAACGCATGTTGGCTAACCCAGGCTTTGCGGATGCGGGGAAAATCTGGATGCGATTCCTCGTCTATTAAAAAGCCCAACTATTTGAACACCCTGCTGAACCCAGGACAGGCGGGTCTCTAGGGCACCATGTATACAGTGCAGTTCAGCACCACAATGATGGTTTTGTTTTTAACCGCACTGATGATCCCATTGTGTTTTATAAGGGTTTTGGCCATCTCTGTGTGTTTTCATGTGAAATGGTGCCATTCTCTCGGCTTCCTTCTCTGAACTAGACGTGCCTATGTCAAAATCTGCTTGCTGAGTGAGAAGCCATTAGTGTTTCCAGAGATGATCCTCAGTGCATTGCTGGCTGATGCATTTGTTCTCTCCTCCTGTGTTTCTAAGTAGCAAAGAATGTATAAGTAAATAATGATTTGGGGGGAGAAATTGGTAATGGAAAAAATAACTTGAACAAGATTTGATATAAATGCACTGTTTTGATTCAAACTCATGGGTTACAAGCATTTCCTGCAGGCCAGCGGGAATTGGAAGACTGTCTTTGTGGGACTTTGAAATCTTAGACATTTCAAAAGTGAGACAATCTCTGTGCCTGTTACAAAACATCAGACAGCAATCAAGTTGTATCTTAGCAAACAGCTATTTTAGGTAGCACAACCAGCAGAACAAAATCCAACCTCTAGCTTACAGATAGGCCACAACGTCAGTACCATTTCTTTTAACCTGCCATTGCTTTGAGTATGTTAATACATTTTTAACTTGTAGATTTTGAACCCATAGAGGGATTACTGTGGTCTTTTAATAAGCCATGTTGATGAGAGATTAGACCCTATTATTAGGAGTCGAGCTAAATCTAGGGGGAAGGCATTAAGCTGAACCAAAAATCTGTGCCACTGGCAAAGTCCATCAGTAACTCCCTAGCTGGCAAAATGCTTTGTCTTGCTTGGATTTAAAACAGACCTGCTCTGAGGACGGTTGCTTATCAGACCTGTTTTCCCCTCATTGGTTGAATGATGGACCACAGGAGCCTGGCCCAGGCCCCCCAACATGCTGGGAGGAGAGGGACGAGCCAGGCGAAGGTGGGTGTGAGTCCCCAGCCCCAGCAGCTGAGCCTAAGCCAAGCTGCAGTCTCGCTCCGAAGCTCTCGGTCTGTGCAGCTGGGGAGGCTGTGAGCATCGCTGGGCACTCCTGGCCGAGCGGTGCTAGTGACCAGCTCTGAGCTCGCTCTGAGCCCAGCTGGTCGTGCCATCATCACAGAGGTGAGATCGAAGCAGGGACGAACTGAGGTTCAAAGACTGAACTGGAAAAAAATCAAGAAATACAAGGCCTCCCCCAAAACACCCGTGCTTGGGGGTTTAGAGTCTCCTTTTTGCATTCGAGAAGCAGTTGATCACTTCTGATCTGCAAACACTCCTTCTCAGTGAGGAACTGAAACACTTTGGACCTCAGGTTCTTCTTAGTTTTTCCTTAAAATCAGTCATTTCCTGAAACACTGTTGTTAGGTTCCCCCCCCCTCCAGTGAACTGTTTGTCACCCAAAAAAAGAAGACATTCCCCAGCTCAAAGCCCGGGTGTCCTCGAGGCCAGAGGAAGAGTCACAAGGTTTGCTGTGGCTCTTCAGCCTGGAAGATGCACTTGCAAATCGGCTGGGTCCAGCCTGGCGCTTCCAGGCTGCCTGATCGGTCATGCTTAATTGCTAATTAGCTACCTCCAGCCCTTTCTCTGGGAATTATGATAATGAACATAAAGAACTGTTTATTCTAAATGAGACTTCCCGAGTGTGACAGCCTCCTTGGTGGCTGCAGAAATGGAAAGCAAGCCCAAGGAAACACCAGGGCGCTGTGGTTTTTGGCAACAGATGATAAACATTTCTTTGTGGATGGAGCAGAGCATGTAATTTACTGCCCGGCTCTAACAAGAGCTGTCTTGACCATTTTGCTATTCTCTGTCAAAACGCAACAGCTCAATCCTGGTCAGAAACTGTGCTGTTGATGTTTTTGTAGGTAGCAGCATAAAACTTACTGGACTTTAGCTATGGAAAATGAATTCATCATTTTTATAAGATCTCAGATGTTCTCGTAACTGTCTCGTTGCTTGTGGAGGGGCAGACGGGTCCTGCTCATCCTTCTGTAGAGGACAACGGTGGTGGGATCAGGTAGCACCTAGACAGTTGTGCAGATGCGTTCAAGGGCAGGAGGCTTCTGTTGGACTCCCTGCTAGGTTTGCATCGCACAGGTAAAAGGTGGTAATCTAAAGCCACTGAGTTCGCTCCTCAAGCACAATCGTCAGTCATTTTTATCAATCCCCAGCAGCATTTACTTCAAAGACCTTCTCCTGACAAGAATTGATCACACTTGCTGCTTTACTGCAATTTTGGTGACATCCCAATGGGCAATAAACATCCCGTTGTCCCTGTTTTACCCCCCAGGCCATAGGACTGGAGAATGTATCAGCACAGAGCAATGTCTGGGCAGAGTGATGGATGCAGGCAGCTTTCCTGCTGCCAGGCCCACACTAGCACATTCAAAACTGGCTTGGGCATCTTTGAACACGACTGCATGATACTGCATGTGAACAGTGAATGGAATTAATTAAAATCCAGAGATTCAAGTTGTGTGCCAGCGAGAACAGGACCTGTGCCGTCTGGTACTGAACACGGGCAGTGCCCACAGCTTCCTGGCACAAGCTGTTGGAGGAACATTGGGCAAGTCAGGGTCCGTGCTCAGTGGTGGGGCACCCTCAGCTGCTTCCTCAAGGGGGTTAAGTCAGGGACCCTGATACCGGTGTAGGAACTGCACATGGCTAGAAAAGATCCGGACCTAGAGACTGGAGTGCCCATTCCCATGATTTTTCACTCCAGCCTGTGTTTTATAGTTGTCCCACCTTAGACATCCACCAGCACTCCTGGGCAGTGCACAGTCCCTGGCCTGGCACTGAGCTGCTGTGGCAGCCCATGGTGTTGTGCTGTGATGCTCTGACTCCATCTTCTTCAGGACCACCCCCGTTAAACCATTCTGGCAGATAAAGTAGAAGTTGGACATTAACTGGAAAAGTACAGGGGGGCAAACATCATCTCTGACGGCTTCAAGGGGCGCTGAAAGGGAATTTGGTGTGTTGGAAACAGTGATCAAATAATGTCACCATTGCACACAACAGTGACCTTGTGAACGTCCAAAGCGCTCACAAATTAAGAAAAGCCAGTGTTAACCACATGCCAGCATAATTTTCAGTGGACTTCTGTGGTTCTCTGTTATGATTCAGCATTTAATTACATGATTGTAGTCTGGCGTTTTTTTCTAGTTCTGTTTCTGGAAGGGTTTCCTGAGAGGTCCAAACGCAATGGAGTTTTAGTATTGCAACATCTCCCTGGTTTACAAAACAGTTTAATCCACAGGGAGGGTCACTAGAGCTACGCAGCTGAGGGGGCGGCTGCCCTTGTCTGCAGCTCTGCAGAGTTCCCCTAAGAGCTCCCTCAAGGCCAACCCCTCTCTGTAGGAGCTCTCGGTTCACAACGCTTGGCTGTCAAACCACAGGCACACGCCCAACCTCCCACGCAGGGTGATGCATTTGTGTGTGGGGGTGCTTGGGTTGTCTCCTCAAGGAGGTACCTCCGCAGGGTCTCCCCGCTCCATCGCAGGAGGAGGGCTGCAGGCTGTGGCTGGAGACCATCAGCAGAGTGAGCAAGGAGGCAACCTCCTCCTGTTGGTTTTGGTGCAGATTGCCCTGTTTCCCCTTTGACCACCTCCCATAGCAGTGAAGCTGCGAAAAAGTTTTAAAAAAAATGGATAACCCTGCTGAAAATGGGGATGTTAAAGCCCAGGTCTTCCCTACACTTAACCAAGGCACCGGGGTTCGGAGGTTTGCCATGCCATTGCCAGGCTGAGCCGCTCTCCGGAAGTGTCTGTCCCTCTCTGTTGAATACAGAGGGACCTGTGCTTAGCCTGGCCCTTCACTGTGCACGCTCATGGGGTGAATTTGAGATTAAATTCAGCTACTTCACAAAAAATTGTGTATATTTATAACAAGGCATGTGATGGCATTGATTATCCTGCACTCACAATGCACCAATGTGGGGAATTCTGTCCTGGTCCATAGATATCTGCCTTCTGTGCCCTATCATAGCTGTGGCTTGAAAATATATTTGGTAGTAAATCTAAGGAATTATCTAAGTGAGAAGTCTAAGAAATCTAAGTAAGGAACTATCGGTTTTCTTGGAGATCTCTTTATGTTGAACTTATTTTCTATTTGCAGCACTCATACTCTAGTGGTTAACGTCATGGAAGTAAAAACATATAATTACTACTACCAGTACTAATTAGGAGTGTGGAAAGGTCCAGAAATCCAAGTCAGAGAAAAACATGTAATACAACACATTTGTAAATGAAGGTGTACTTTTTATTTCAAGGAAAAGTGGGGAGCTTTGTGCCAGCAAACACCATGCGAGTTCTCAGTAGAAGCTGCAAGCTCTACGTGCAAGCAGGAGAGCGTGGTGGTGTTTTCAGGTTATGGACCCCCCGTACATGATGACATTTATTCCTGCTGAGCACCAGTGCTGTGGATTTTGCTGGATCCTTCAAAGAACAAACAGAAATATGAGCTCGGGGTGACCTACTGCCACCCCTAGTTTCTCAGTGTCACTGTAACTTGGATTGCTTCAGTATCTCCGTGTTACTAAGGGCAGCATGTTTTTCTTCTGCTCATAATGCAATCTGCAGACTTCATCTAGAATGAAGTACTCTGCTTAACGTCCTGCCTTACTTTTCATTTAATTTTTATTGTTGCATTTTAGGAGATTCATCCACAGAAGTGTCTGTGTGGGCAACAATAAAAAGCCCAAGATAAATTTATTCTGAGTTATTATCTGCAGTTGTGATAGATAATAGATACTGGATTTCTGTTAGTATTGTGATTCATTTAAATAAAAACCATATGCCCGAAGTCAGCGCCTTGGAGATAAGTCAGACAGCTGGCTGAGATTCCACATTTGGGAATGTAAATGATGCAGATGGTGAGATTATAATGCACACTGTGCCCATCGGGTTATAACAGTGATGAACAAGCACGTCATTAGGTAGAAAAGTGGGGAAACAAAATTCAAACTAAGAGGTGAAATTTCTCAAGGAAAGTGCATGATATTCATTTCTGTTTGGAGTTTGCATGTATGTGTTTGGGGGAGTCTGCTTTACACTGCATGCCAAACCTTTATTCCAAATATATTAGAGTGTGCCAGATACAATATAGTGCTTTCAAACAACTTTGTAGAATCAGATTGATATCTCAGGCTGTAAAAATGTTGGGTTTTCTTTCTTGGAGTGTTTTGCTAATAAAAACCAACTTGTGAACAGAGTAGGAAAGAAAACAACTAGTTTCTTTTATTCTGCCTAAAATATTACCTCCACAAAAGTGTAGTGGTGTGAACTGTGGAGTGGGCTCAAAGACAATGCATAAGTATTACATGTAGATAAACTGTAGAAGCAGTCCAAATGGACAAAAAATGTATGTTCTGAGAGGAAAAGAGCTATGAATCTTGCAATGCTAATCTTGTATTTGCTGATACTGATTTAGCCTCAGATCTAAATTTAGCATTGTCTCTACAGGCTAACATAGTCCGATGCCTTGAGTGTACAATGTGTTTACCTGCGATACCACTTTTTGGAGACAACATATATTCTCCAGGGAGAGCTAAAATTAACTCAGGGAGAGCCAAAGTGACTGTCACCCATGGCCACACCAGTCATGACAAGCCAGTCAGAAAAAAAACGCTACTCCCTTATCTTCCAGACTTCCGTAGCAATCACTCTATATTATACTTATTTAAGTACATCATCAAGTTGAAAATGTCTGGAAGTTTAGTAATGACAGTCATAGCATGAAATACATTAGAGGACCCTAAGTTAATGTGAAGAAATCACCCAAACTTTGCCAAGTTGTTTGCTTTAGGTGAAGGTGGCAACTCTTGCCTATGATCAGGGTCGTGGTTCATCCTGGGCAGTTGATCAGGGTGGCATCTGCCATAGCTTGTCAATGCTTCCTACAGGTGATGGGGCCCTGTCCTGCTGCTGGCCAAGGCCACAGCCATAACTTCCCTGCTGCAAAAAGCTCTTAGTGCTGTCACTCATTTTATTTGGAAAATAGATTTTAAGAGCCCAAGGTACATCACATTCAGTTGACACTTGTCCCATAATTAATCTCAGAAAAAGAGATTTTTAAAACAGTAGGTGACCTTAAGATGTTGCTGATGCAGTTGCTGTGGCTGAGGCAGGTGAGACCGTCAGGCATACCTTTGCGGTGCACCTTCAGGATTCATCTTCTGAGTACCTGCATCAGCCTGTCTTCTCTTAACTTCCCTTGCAAAAAGCTCTTAGTGCTGTCACTCATTTTATTTGGAAAATAGATTTTAAGAGCCCAAGGTACATCACATTCAGTTGACACTTGTCCCATAATTAATCTCAGAAAAAGAGATTTTTAAAACAGTAGGTGACCTTAAGATGTTGCTGATGCAGTTGCTGTGGCTGAGGCAGGTGAGACCGTCAGGCATACCTTTGCGGTGCACCTTCAGGATTCATCTTCTGAGTACCTGCATCAGCCTGTCTTCTCTTCACCTTGCACTGAAGGCAAGAGGTCTTTCCTTTTCAAATGATCCAGCCTGCTCCCCCCCAGCATGAGAAGATGCTCCTTGTGCCTGCGAGGATGTCCTGGAGGAAAACGGTCTCCTCTCAGCCATGAGTGCTGTGACATGAAAATGCTATTTAAATACTGTGTAGAGAATAAAGCACTAGCAGAGGTGAACATGCATGTTGTAGCAGTCACTTAACACTTGTGTGAACAACACTGAGTTTGTCAGGTTTATGGTATGGTTCCAGCGAGGGCTGTGCAGGCAGGTTCAGGTCCCTTCACGAGGATCCAGCCTTCCCCATATTTCCCAGGTATCAGTAAGTGTTACGGTAATGAGACATTTATACTGTGATACCTTAAATGTGCTAATGGTAAAGGAAGAACAAGAAACATGGTGCTGAGTGTTGTCAGGAAACAGTAACCTGGGCTGTTCAGAAAGGGGTTTTGCCCAGACGCACCAAAATTAGCCTACAAAAAAGTGACATTGTGAGAGAAATGCTGAAAGCCCATGGCAGGGCCATGGGGAGAGATGGGTTCCCACAAGCAAACAAGCACATGGCCAGCAGCGAGCATGTCTTAAAACTGACACCCAGCAGGATGCTTGCCTTCATAGCGGCTCACGGAAATAAGGCAGACAAAGCAAAATCCAATCACCAGAAGAAAACAAACGTTTGCAAGTGAGTTGAAAAGACCCTGCAGTGGCAGACGAAACCACTGAATGCCACGACTGGGCTGGTGCACAGGACAGTTGTCCAGGATGATCTGCAGGGAGGGGAAAGCTGGTGAAAGGAGGCAAACTGAGGGACATTCATAAAGAAAACCAGCGTCTGATGCAAGGAAAAGCTCTGATCCTGTACAGATGAGCCTGCAAAGGCAGGCTGGAGAAGTCTGAAGCCAATAATCCTTTGTGTGTGCCTTCAAGGAGTGATGTTAGCCCTAGACAGCAGCACTACCTATATATAACCTATCCCATCTTCTCGGTAAATTGGTCAGTAACCCTGATTCTGAGCTCACTCTGGTCTCTCTTTTTTTTTTCTTCTGAGCCAAACTTAGAGCCCATTGGGATGCTTCGAACACCGGAGTCACTCCAGTGATTGCAGCTCTGCATTGCTGCCTGTAACTAGAACTGCTCCACCAGCTCCAGCGGAGTCATCCCCGGTTTGCATTGGTTTTAGGAAGGGGTGTAGTAATATAAATAAACTCAATATATGCCTGCAGGCACTAGTACCTGAAAACACAACCCTGTTTCAAGTGTCATGCATAATTAATACAAGGGTAGTTGCACAATACTGCAAGCCAATAGGAAAGAAAGAAGAAAAAAAGGAGATCTTTGGTTTTGCACCAGTAATACCAAAACGGCAGCTAGAAGCAGTACTTGCTATTTTGCAAAGGCCTCAATAGAACAGTAAAATTAGACGAATTGTAGGAGAAAAACTAGCACCACAGAGGAATGGAACTTCTCTTTTTAGCTGAAGTGAAATAGCCCCAAACAAAGCAATTACCTGAGACAAAGCACACTATAATGGAAAAGGCTTAAATGTCCTTCTGTATGGGCCACCCGACTGTCCATAAACCCGCCAGTTACATGTTGGTAATAACTTCTAGATGTAAAACACCTTCATCCCAAAGTGCTTTACAAATGGACATGATGGGTATTTTCTCAGGTACTTACTCACTGAGGACATACACCCACTTCTTAAGGACAGCATGGCGGTGGGTTGGGAGCACACCCCACAGTTCAAACCACAACAAGAATACTGGGTCTGTTCTGACTTTTGTGGATAATTTCTTTGCAACTTCCTTCTTATAAAAAAAAAGTAAAATAACACTACACAGTGGGCTAAAAGCCTAAAATCGATATGCTCCATTTCTTTACATGGAAATAATTATTTCTTAATAAGTAAAGTGAGAATAATGCTTATCAAGCAATAAAAATACATATTTTTCTGGGTGAAGCACGTACCATCACTACCAGCTGTGCTCCGGGCCAAAGTCGTACGGCTTAGTTTCTCTGATTAAGGGGCTAAACCAGCTAAAGCTGTTTTTTTCTTCCCAGGCAGCATAATCTTGGCAAGGTCACAGATCCTGACAGTGCAATTTTCCTTTCTCGGGAAAGATCTGTTTTAGATGAGCAAATTTTTTTAAAGATGGGTAGGACTGGGGGGTTGGTGGTTGTTTTCCAGCATCAAGCAGCAGTGTGAGAAGTTGTGCAAGTTTCCTCCCAGATGTCATCACGCTTGAGGCTCCCTACACGTTCGTCACAAGTAACCCCCTCCAGCTCAGGACCACATCTTCACCGGCCACTTGAGGATGGGAGGGTCTACGTTTGGGTTTGTGACCTTCCCCCTCAGTTCCCTTGCACATCCCAACGGTATTTGCCTTCAAGTCTCCATCCCAGCAGCAAGGGCTGCCCCACAGCGGGTCCACTCTTCCTTTGGCGTATTTCCACCCCTTCGCTCTCAGTGTTTCATAGCTGGCCAAAGCAAAGTGCCTCTTGGTCCTATCTCAGGCTGTCTAGGCATCGTGCCTGGTAGCAGAGCCCATCCCCAGTTTTGGGGCAGTGGGTCAGAGGGGGCTGGGGGTGGAGGAGAGGCTTTCTTTCAGCTGGAGCATGGTTGCAAATAGCAAGCATGCAGAGTGAAATGAGGGGTGAGTTGACTTGATAGCATTTCAGCATCTCATAAAAGTCTCATATTCAACCTCAGCAGGTTATTCAGGGCAAAACCCATCTTCCAGCAGCAGGGTGGGGAGAGAGGAGCAGCAGCCAGTGCCAGCTCTGTTAAATGAGGTAATAGGAAATGGGCTCTCCATGGGGCTGTGGCTGTGGTTTACTCGGTTAGGGCACAGCATGGTCGCTCCTGCAATTAGTACTTGGCTAACGGGCGATTGACACCAAGTTCAGGCTCTATCTGGCTTGAAAGCTGAGCCCTGTGTGGGACATGCACAGTGGGGAAATGGAAGGAAGTTTCTGAAAACAGCTTTGCTTCTTATTTTTAAAACTGCCCTCATGGCACCCATTTGCTCACAAATTAAAGAGGAGTGGGATGCATTGACTTTGAGTGGGCACAGCTAGTCTGGTGCACTCCGTGCTAAAATCACTGCAGCCCATTCGCAGTTCCTCCTCCTGCTGTTTTTAACAGAAGAGATAATTGCCACATCAAAAAGCTGCTTCGTGAACTTCCCATCATCTGCTGACTGCAGTCTAAGCGGAGTAGCATCAGCTACACAGGCAGCGCAGATACCACTGCTGCATCCCAGATACCAAGCCTTCTGGTGACACCATATAAATAACAGCTCGTTCCAGTAATGCTTGTCTGCTTAGCGAATTGTTTCAGGATTTACTCCATCCACCCTACCCTGCAACAAATAACCTGCAGATGTGTGGCTCTAAAAATAATCCTTGGCATTGGGGCCATGGTACAGCATCACTATGTAATTCAACAAACTTTTGTACTGCATTGTTTTAAAAATGAATCTTTTCTGTATGCTGGAAGCGGTTCATGGAGAAAGATTCTGTCCTAACAGAGACTGCTCTGTATATAGAGAGTATTTTGCTATCATCTCTGTGGACAATAAACATGGATCTGCCTTGTGAACATGTTATGTTAAGAATTATTTCTTTCCTTGTCCAATTCATTAAGTCTGAATACTTAATAAGCAGTTTCAGCTTTTACAAGGTCTTCTCTGGGAACAATAAAACAGAGGGGATAAAGGAGGGAAACATCTGGATCAATGAAACACTCTTGAAATAATATCGTTTTTAGTGGCTTTATAGAGATTTCCAAGGGCTTACATTAAGAATTTAATTCCATTGCTGCTATTGATGTTGAAAATATATTAGAAGCACAATTTTAACTTGGTCTTGTTGCTTAGATAGCGATCAGAGCTGACAAACTCTTTTATTTGAAAGTACTGTCATGACAAATAGCATTGTTTGTATTTCATTCAAGATTTACTACATTTTTTCAGTTTTTCTCCTTTTAAAATTTTATTGTGAAAATGGAGAGAAGACAGGAGAGAAAACAGTGGGAGGGGACCAAAGTTGCAATTCCATTGCAATTTAGCAAACCACTTTTTTTTCCTTCTTTTTTTTGTTGTTTGTTTTTTGCTTGTTTGTTTGTTTCCCATATCTTGAATATTTTTAAAGAATATCTCCTAGTGATACTTTTTGATTTGGTTATCTACAGTTTTGTACAGTTATCAACAAACTGGAGCTAAGATGCTCAGAGGCTGGAGCACATTATATTCAAGAAGAGCCCAAGGGAGCTGTGCTTGCTCAGTCTGGAGAAGAGCAAAGGGGCAAACTTAATTGGTGTCTCCAACTACCTAATGAGGCGTTACAGAGAAGACAAAGCCAGACCTTCATCAGAGATGCACTGCAAAAGGACATGAGACGAGAGGCACGAGTTGCAGCAGGGACGTTTTAAGTAGATATAAAGGGGGAAAATGCACAGTGAAGTGGTTAAGTAATGGAAGAGGGTCCCAGAGAAGTGAGGCAATCTCCACCCCTGAAGACGTTAAAAACTCATCTGGGAAAGTCTCTGAGCAGTTAACCCTGCTGTCAGGTGCACTTGGATCAGATGATTTCCAAAGGTCCCTTGCAACCAAAGTTATGCTGCAAATCTATTTTTCTAAAATTAAGGGTTTTTTTTTCCTAGGATTTATTTATGCTGCTTATAGGATGGCTGAAACCTTGACTTGAAAAATTCCCTTGGCTGCACGGAAGCAGGGTCATGCCCCGGTGACTCCAAGCCAGTACTGGAAGGATAAAAATCCTTAGGCATAAGTGGCTGTTAAGCACCCTTATGTGATTCATAATGTATAAAATTAGATTGCTATGCTTTTTGCACTTTTATAAAGCGTGTGCTCTGAAGATAGGAGCCATTTCATACCCCTTCTCTCTCGATGGCATATAGAGAGTGCCCAGTTTTCTATTAATCTGGGACAATTCACATATACCTCCATACCCTGCATGGTGTCTTGTCCTTTCAATACAAGTTTTCCACACCAGAGAGGCAGAGTATACAAATGCAGACATCTTCCTCACACTATCTCTTAGTTTCCAGCTCAGAGCTGGAAACCAAGGTGTCATCTGGACATCATGGGTAGCCAGTGTAGAGAATGAGGTGCTCAGAGCTGCATCTTTCTTAAATTATTTTTCCATGCTATTTGACTTTCCTAAAAGTTGATGGTTTTGTGTCTGGCTCTCCCCACTTCTAGACCATTTAAATCGGAAGCATTAGCCTGGCTGGACTTACTTGCTTGCTTTCTTCCCAGAGTTGAATTTCAAGAACCATCACAAATTAAAATATCTGTTAAATATCTGGATTAAATATCTGTGTCTGTGTCTAGGGTGTAGATGGATGGTCTAGGGTAGAGATGGATGACGTGCACGTGGGGGCAGTACAGGAGCAGGGGTACATGTCAAATCCCGAATCCATCAAAACCAGGAAGAGGTTTGCAACAGCTTCCAATGACAAATGTCAGCCAGACTTGATCGAGTTTATGCCACGAGTGATTGACTGAAACTGTTCTTCCAAGAAGTCCAATTGTAGCACATCCTCAGAGCTGAGCATGTGCTCACCCATCATCCTGAGTCTTGGTCCGAGTCCGTTCCCAACCTGACACATGTTCATGGCAAAGCTGCCAGGGATTTCTGCAGAACCAGGATCAGGCCCTTACGTGGCAGCTCACCCCTAAGTGAACGTAGACCGAGTTACTAGCTTGTCTCTGAAGGTTAATTGGGATTTATGTCCTGCTTTGAGAACTAGCTTTAGGAATCTGACTTCCTTGCATAGTTTCTATGATGTGTTTTTCTGTGCATGCGTGTGTAAAAGGCGCTTGCCTTTTATTGTTTATCGAAGGGAGTTTATTAGACATTGCTTATGCAGCATTTTTGTGATCTTGTTGATGAAAGATGCTATATAAACGGGGTTGGATTGGACTGGATTCAGTAAGTCTAAGAGCTTGCCAGCAATTTATTGCTGTTTGACTCCAGTGACCGAGCACCAGCACAGCAGCCAGCGAGTGAGCGCAGCTCCTTGCAGCACTGCTCTGGCCCTGCCTTCCATACTGAAATGGAATTTATTACTCTCTATCTCGCATGGATATTTGGTAGGAAATTGGAGCTACAAAATGAAGAGTCATGGACGTTTAAAAAAAATCGAAGAGACAGGACAGATGTGCTGTGATTAGTCCTGTACTCTGGCTCACCTTGGGTTAGATAAATAATTGAATGTGTGCCGTCAGCAAGACATACTATTTACAGACTTGGAAGGAAATTTGGCTTGCAGTCCTCTAATTGGAAGTCAGAGGTGGTGGAAAGAAAGACTTTTGCTCGCTTTTCATACTTTAAATCTCAAAGCGGTGAGTTATTTTAAAACATGGGTTCAATCTTGGATCATTTCAATTGAGATTTAGAAGGCCACTTGTTCTTAGAAATGACAATATATTTATGAGGATGCATTATACTTTGCCAGTTCATTAGACTATGTAGTAAATGCAAACAGGCTATCTTTGTATAAAATTAATTTTTTCTTCCCCTCAAATTTCACACGTGTCAAACATTAATTTGATTCTGCAAAATCCTTACCAACTTCACCTTTGAAACGAAACAAAATCATTTTCTTGGTACAATGCCAGAAAATAAAAGAAATTTGTAAGAAAAGAGAGCAAGACAAAGCTGACAGTGTGTATATAAAGCTGAGTCTAAGCAGATGAGAACCGTCAAAGTCTTTTATTTAATCATTCTGCTATTTTTGACATGCTGTCTAGTGATAAACCACATGAGCATTCCTTTGCATTAAGGAAAAAAAAAAAAACAAAACAATGAAATAAAAATCCAGGAAAGAGAGGAAGAAAATACAGTCCAGCGCTGAAGGAATCACATATGTGATTTTGAGGATGATGTTCACATGCATGTAAAATATCCAACAAATGGCTTTTCTAGTGGCAGCATGGGTAATTACCTTTTTGAAGTGATGTAATGTTTTCCTTCTGAGAGTTTCCTTCTTTGTTTAGAGAATATTCACAGGCAGATTTTTACTTAGTCATTTTTGGACTTTGGTATGCTAAGTGAGATACAAGCACTGATGGTTACCAGTGCCGCCAGTTGGTCTGTGCTACAGAAAAAAATGCTGATTAGTCTGTGGTTAGTTGACGTGTTTGCAGCACCAAGGCTCAGGTTGGGCTAGGGACTGACGAGGACCAACCTTAGTTCTGGCCCTGTAGCACAGTGTTATGGCTTCCCCAAAAGTGTGAGGCCCTAGTCTGTATGGTTCACATGGAAATCCCAATATGACCTTTTTCTTTCATTACACATCGGAAGGAAGGATCACAGGAAACATTTCTAAAAGTCTGTATCCTGCCCAGAAGAGATGCAAAAAGCGGAGTTCTAGTTGCCACTTCTTCCTGCGGTGAGCAGAAGCTCATGAGCTATTTTTTTCTTGTGGGACTGCCTGCAGGGTTTTCATACCAACCCCTTTCTCTGCAACCCAAAAGTCCTAAAATAGTCCAAAAGCGATGGTCTCCTGGGACTGCTGATCTGCTGACACAGGGGGATGTGTTGGGGAAGCAGTCTGCCTGCCCAGATTTTGTTTGAACACCTCTGCTGAACACCTCATCGCATCTCATTTACTTAAACGAAACCACAAACCCCATCATGGCAAGATGTCCTGCGCTGTGTCCATGGAGAAGAGAGGCCCAGGGACTGCTACAAAAAGGACAGACTTTTTGGTGGCCAAGTTCCCCAGATCTGTGAAGTTTTGCTTTTTGTGCATTCTCCAGTTCCATGCAGGCCAGCGCCTGTCATAACTCCAAGCCCCACCAATACCCACACAGGGTGGAGGGTTTCTTGCACCCCTTGAAGTCTTTTTTTGCTCTTTTATAGAGGAATGAGCTTCATGCATTCACAAATACCATGCTCTGCAGGGGCTGCAAACCATCGTATCAGTTTGGAAGGTCCCTTCTGAGAAGAAGGAACCACAGTTTATACTCCAGTGCCATAAAACTCCCTTTGACCGTAAAAAGATGACATGAAACAGCACTTTGAGGAGAGGAGGAGTCAGTTAACAATACATTACAGTAAGGAGCAGCCAAGGAGCGTGTCTGAGAGCTTTCAAGAGCATCGGCCAGAGCCTCCCTGGGTAAGCGCTGGCATGGTTCCCCAGAGTCAACAGAAGTATGTGGCTTTTACCAGGGGAGGATCTGGTCCCTGGCTTGTGTTCACGGAAGAGGAGCCCAGGAACTGTGAATGTTATCAAAACCTTCCCATTAGCAATAACTGGAAGAGGATTTCATTTCTGGTATCTGTCTTAATAACCAGAGCTGAGCAAAAGAGCAGATAGCAGGGTTTCTTTTTTCCTAAGAAAAAGAAAGCCATATGTGTGGGTAAATTTATTTGACTTAAGTAGCTGACGAGAAACATGGCTTAGACTCAGGCAATGCATTAATCACTGAAAATCTGACTTTCAGAAAAATCAAGTAATAGGTTGCAGTGATCTGCTGTCAGAGGTCTGAGTTTCAGCTTTGCTGGTGAAGGGTTGTCTCTGTGGTTGTTCAGGCAAATCCTGCTTTATTCAGTCAGAAGCATAAAGAAAGAAGCACACGTATACATACAGCAGTCATAGGTGCTGCAGCATTTCCTAGGCAGTGGAAGACATCACCGTACTTGTGTTATTCACTCTCAGATGGGACAGTGACTGGAAGGGCTCGGGCTGGCCTTGGACTTTGCGTTACACCCAACGCGAACATAAATTATCTATTTACAAAACTGTGAAAAAGGACTAAGTCTGGAAATCATGGCAAAGTGCATGCTGAGCAAGTGTCTGCAGGGAGGCCATCCTCTCTTACTCAAGATTTCGGTATGTATCCCACAGAAAGGCAAACAAAAATAAAGTGCATTGCTTCAGTTTTACACCATGTTGCCATAAATCTTCTCTCCATGTGAATTACAGCAAAACTGTGCACAGCTACCAAGCTGCTTCCTTAATACGCTTGCGCTGCAGATGGGCTTTGTCTGTGCATGCTTTGGCAGACAGACCTGTCCCTCGTTTGGATTTTATATACAATATGAGAAAAACAAGGGTTGGGGGTTTTTTTAATGTACCTGTTGGCATGCTTTTATAGCTGTCTAATTATTTTTTATAAGTTAATTGCTGTATTTTATATTTGCATTTTTGCTGCACTGTGTATTTCTCAAAGTCAGGGTGATAAAAAAAGAAACGCTGGGCAGGCACAATAAGGAGCCAGTCTAACAAAGACCCCGTTGTGCACAGCCGTGCCATGGCCTTTGCTGACTCAGGTCTTCACGATATGGTACAAGTTCTTCTGAGTTCATTTTATGACATTGTCTGAAGAAATATGGTTAAAATATTTTTTTTCTCTTTTCCCAATAGGAAATTGGTTTTTTGATTAAATACATTTGCTCAACTGTATTACCATTACTTTCTACCAGCACCGACCTGGGAGAACAGTGTTGATATAGCTAAACCTACCTAAAATGTTAAGCAGCTCTTATGCCCCCTAAACTGCGACTCTTCTGACATTCATGGGTCAGAAAGAGCATGTCAGAGAGGAGGGATTTGACGTGCCTGACCACCTATGGAGCTGCTGCATCTTCCAGTGAAGCGACCTCAGTCATCAGCTGAGCCATAGAAACTGTCCATGCGTGTGCTCGTAGCCCCAGCGAATGGGAGGTAAAGTGCCTCTGCTTGAATTACATCTGTCTGGGTGGAGCCATCCTGGAGGCTGACTGTCTGAACCCCAGCGTTGTAGGGATAAAGTAAGGGTAATATTTTATCCGAAGAACTCACTTTCTGACTCAGCGTAGGGAATTCTGTGTCTGCTTTGCTCCTAGGAGGCAAATATTTCCTAGAGTGGACTCTTCTGTTTCTACTTTTGATATCTTTAGCGAGAGTTTCCTTAACATATTATGTTCATCTGAAACCAGTATAAACCTTTCCTTTTTCCCTTTGCATTTCCCCTTTGCCTTTCCTTCTTTCAATCAGTAAAAGGCCATCATGTACCTTTTTCAGCATAATTGTCATGATAGAGTTTTAGAGTTGCCTCTGTGCTGAAGTTAACCAAAACCTCAATAATACATCAAGCAGCTCCGAGCCAGCCGTTGTCACAGCCCAAGTCACTGCCGTGTTACCGCAGACAGATACAGGTTATTTATCACTTTAAGTGTTTATCCTGTTATTGTTTACATTTCCAAAGCATTTCAGCTCCTGTAGAACCCTGAATCACTCCCTTCCCTGTCACACAGAAGTATTTTCTCGGTTCAGCATACCCGGTCTCCCCGGCACCGCCGCCGTTGGCCGCGGTGTCCCGGTGCAGAGCAGGACGTGGGCTGGGGGTGATGGCAGCTCTGCACCAGGTGGAAACAATTATGGGAAAAAAACGTGGTCTGCACTGGATGAGTTACTGCTGATAGCTGCCAGATAAGCTAACTTAATAAAGTGGTGGCTTAATTAAGCCACATTCCTTGCATCTTGCCTTTCGTCCTGCCTGTCTGGGGCGATGCTATCATGCAGCTACCGCTTTGCAAGGTGGGGCAGGGGGTGCTGTGCTGGTGCACCGCTGTGTGTTGGGCACAGGGGAGACCTGTGGGCAATGGGACATGGGGTTGCTCCTGGAAAGCTCAGCTCCCCTCTCAGTCTGCAAGGTGATGGGCCACAAAAGCCTGCAACAAAGGCAGACCTGCTGCTTGCCTAGTCATGGATGTGTTTATTGGTATCAAAGGTTTGACCCTAAATCCCATCTTCTGACATTGAGTGATCCAGGAGCACCTCGACCTCCAGAGCAGAGGGGAGTAGCTCAACATCTCCCTGCTTCTCCTGGAGCTACCTGTCAGAAAAAAAGGGTGACTTTGCTTTGAGAGAGTCCCTGTCGCCATGGATTTTCTTAGAGGTAACACAAAAGCCAGACATTGCAGTGATCGAAATCATCGTACACAAAACCCTCTGTGACTTTGGGCTTGTGCATGTTCCTGAGTGAAGACTGCATGAGAATCAGAAGTTGCTATATTTTTAATAGCTGAAGCACCCCATTAAAAGCTGTAACAGATAAGTCTGCCAGAAGTTTCTCCTTTTGGAAACCAGATTTAAAGTTAACGAATCAACTTAATTTCCCTGTAGATCCAGATTTTAGTGGTTGAGCTTCTTACACAGCCGTGTATTAGTTTGTGTTTGATGCATGCTCACATGTACAGCTGCATAGCAACCGCCTCGCTGAAGGTTATTCAGTAGCTAAAATTATCAGTGGGGACCCCCTCGTACCTCTCATTATGTATAATGAGATCGCTGCTGTGCAACGTTGATTAGACATGTCAACCTGGAGCTGGATGTCTGAAAATGAGTATTGCTATTAAAATGCCTTTGCTAATGATCAACTCATGTGTCCATCATTTTGACAGATTTCTTTTTAAGAATGTAAAAAGCTAAAGCATGCAGGAATCCCAGGGTTGCAATGTAATGTTCAGAGAAACAGGTATTGTCGTATTGTATTTCCTGGGCATTAACCCTAAAGTAGCAGTTTCCCTGGCAAAATCATGCTGCTGGCTGAAGCTTGCTGTTGAGTACAGGCTGCGCTAATAGAGAGATCTGTAATCTTGAATTGGGAACGGATTATCACGGCAAATTGGTCTCTGGAGTGTGATCCTGAAAGCAGGGCATCCCTCCTCTAAACCACTTCTTTAGGTGTGATTTAAAGCTTTCATGATGTGGAAAAGTCTTCAAGTATTTTGAGAAAGTATTTCCAAATCTCCTTACCAGTAGACCCTGGGGAAGTTCAACAAAAATGGAAAGGGAGACTGAAAACAAGGAAATGATTTCTCAAAAACGTCTCATCCCCCTGTGGAACTCATTGCTGCAAGAAGCCGTTGAAGAGACGGATTTCAGCAGGGGCTTGGATATCTGCCAGGGCAGCACGATTTTCTGGTTGCTTTAACTGGAGCAACCCCCGGCGAGGCTACGCAAGGCTGTGCTTGCTTCAGGGTGCCAGGGCAGTATTTAATGGCTGTAACTCAGTGTGTGGTGGTTCTCAGTGTGTGGCTGTGGGAGAGGGGTTTGATCAGGGCAGGTGGTTTGGCTATCAGGAGAATCCAGGAAGGCAGATAAAACCACAGTTTAGCCACAAGAAAGCCAACAAGTCCAGCCAAAAGCCATTGCCAGCCAAGCTGAGAGGAGAGAGGCAGCTTCTGCAGGGTTCCCAGCAGGCGAGCCCTTACCCAGGAGCAGGCTGTGCCAGCTGCGGTTTGCATGTGCT
>NW_008795938.1:3939897-3947226 GCF_000699145.1 Aptenodytes forsteri
GCCGACCAAAAGCACTCCAAGGGTGGGAGTCCTGAGCGTCCTAAGCCTGAAAATCAAGTGGGAATTCCGAGGGAGAAGCATAGAAATGATGAAAGCTGCTGCTCCCTCTTTCTGGTTAGTTCTGGCTGGCACAACCCCACAGGTCAGCATCTCATGGCAGGGGTGCCCTCCTTTCCTTTCCCACCTCCCAGCCCTCTCTCAAGCCGGGCTGTATCTTCCTCTGAAGAGCAGCTACAAGCAAGCTTTTATCAGCCTCCCTTCTTCTGCAGACAGAAGAGATGAATGTGCATTTGGAAAGCCATCGGCATGGCTTGCAGCATATGAACAGCCTCCCCGATGCACCTTTGAACTCATTCCTCCTGCATTTGTTTGTCTTGTAGATAAAACTTCACAGCAGTGTTTGGAGAAAAGTCTAATGAGGGACCACTGTTTGCATAACAAAGCAAGGCTTCCTCTTCAGATGTTCAACCTTCATTAAGCATAATTTATATTCCAGCTAATCTTTGGAAGAGGGTAAAATATGGAGCCAAAGTTTGTTTTTACATAGTTTGGAGTAATGCATCGTTTGTTTTAAGTGGTCAGTTGCAACTGATAGTTCATTTAAATTCAACATAATGATGATTTGTGATGGCTGCGTGTTGTCTAGGCGAGTGTTGTGTCATTGACTGCCATGGCTTTAGCACTCTTCTGCATCAGTTACTGAATTAAAGGATAACACCAATGGATGGTTTCCCAGTTTTGCAGATATTTCAGCATGTCCACAAGGCATGAAAAACTGTGAATTTGTAAAATACAGGGGTTTTTTCCTCTCAGACTCATGTAGACTTGATAAAATACTGCACTGAACAGCAGTTTGCTTCTCTTGCTGCAGTCCTGGTAGCCACCACCCTGGGACCCTTTGAAGGTCACCAGGCCCCTGCAGCGAGTAGCTCTGAGGGTGATAAGGGACACAGCCGTTTGTAAAGGCTCCTCAGCGCTGTTGGGAGTCCTGGTGACTTGATGTGGTTTGCTGCCTAGAAAGCAAAACAAGCAGATATAGCTGAACACCTAAATATCGTTACAGGCCAGTGTGTAAGAAATGTTAATTTCTCAGGTTTGTTCATATCATATAGGCACATTAAAAATATCTCATCCTATTGACTCTTCACTGCAGTTTTGTCCCCCTGCCTGTATAAGGTACTCTCCCTTACTCCAGTTGAAATACCCAATATATTTCACTTACCACCTTCCAGGTTTATTAAAAGATGAGAAATGACTGATAACATTTATCTTGTGTGTACTCCTCGCTGAGGCTCACCCCCTTCTGCAAGTTTACATTGTAATGACAGATGTTTGAAAATACCCTTCACCGTATCATGAAAATTATGACCTGGGTTGTGTATATGGGCAGTACCGAGGTGTGCTGCATCCTTTCAACACAAGAGAGCAGGGTTTTCAGAAACTACTTGGGATGTTGAGTGGGTCAGCATTGGGGTACCCAGCCCCAGGCTCCTGAGGCGGCTGGCCATGCTGTCATTTAAAATGCCTTATGGACTGAATGGTGGGTTTCCATGTTGTGTTCTTTAATGCTGAGATACCTCCAACTGCAAAGCTCAGGATCCTCATCTTGTTTGGTTGATCACATCCATGATCTACCCATGACTGTTTTTAAAGGCAAGCACCAACCTTTAGAGAATATATTTATTTATTCATTTATTTATTTTATTGTTTTTCAGGAAAAAATGCTGTAAGGGTTATAAGTTTGTTCTTGGACAGTGCATCCCTGAAGGTATGTGATTTCATTGTTCTTACCCCTCATGTCCCCGTACATTTGTCTTTCCCCGCTTGCCCTGTTCTCTGCACTGCTGGTTTGGAAGAGCATCCTGATATAACCACAGGGTTGGCCGTATCTCATGTGTCAGTGGGGGACATGTGTTTCCAAGAAATTGTTGGGAAAATAAAAAGATCAGCATCTTCCAAAAGTTTTGCTTAGTATGCCAAGCCTTGGTCCTCCCCTAAGTACACGTGGCTGCACAGATCTTGTACCGTGACCTGCTGCAGAGGGACTCATTCTGCTCTTGGCTAGGTACACGGGAGCCCTCTCTGTGTACAGGAGCACACCTTTTGTGGCTGATGGCTTTCGTCACATACCCCTTGGATCTGGCACAGCCGATTTGGCTTGTAAGTGCACGGGGAGTGGGTGACTTGGTGAGTTAGTTCTGCCTTTAGTTACCTATTTCTAAAGACATCAGTGAGGGGAGAGCATCGCCAAACGGTGTCTCTCTTCCACTGCCTCTCCTGGTCGTGGGCACAGCTTTCTTGTCACCAGGGGCAGAGGGAGACGGGGTAGTTCATGCAGTAGTGAAAAGGGAACGATCCCCTCCTGGCAGAGGGGAGCTGCCTGTACGCTTTGCAAAGGTAGCACCGGGGTCCCAATGCTCAGAGGTTGCTGCAATGAGATCTCATTTAGGAAAAGGCTGAGCGCTGCCTGCCTTAACCTAGAGGAAGGCCTCTATTGGGTCTACCCAGCTGATGGCTTCACTGAGCAGTAGCAATGTAACTTCTTCAGTTGCTCCCACCGCTTTGCCCGATTTGGCTGAAATTGTCTCTGAAGTTATAGAAGACGAACTGTCAGGCAGAAGCAAATGGCCAGAGACGACAAGCCAATAAACCTTGTTTGCTCCAAAAAGCAGGTTAAAAAGTTGGTTTATGGTAACACATCCTTCTATTTGATGGCATATGGAAAGCCTCAAGTTGACCTGAGAGTTTTCCCAGTTTGGGATGGTGATTTTTTGAAAGGAAAAGTGACAAATTAACATACTCAAAAGAGTTAGCTGGTTTTTGAGTTAGTCTCCAGCCAACAGGGATTATAACCCGAACCCTGATCCTGCTGCTTTTTTTTTTTAATTTGTATCTTCTTTGCTGCTGGCTGGAAACACTAGAACAGTGGTTGGAAAAAAAAAAAAAAGACACCCTCCCCCCCCATCTTCTCAAAACAGGAATTGTGCATTTGCTGCTTCCTTGCGAAGAAACGGCTCACGGTGCCAGCCCAAGCCCCGGGGAGCTGGGTAGGGTTTGGGTGAAATCGATGCTCACA
Organism: Aptenodytes forsteri; assembly: GCF_000699145.1. NCBI lineage: Eukaryota > Metazoa > Chordata > Aves > Sphenisciformes > Spheniscidae > Aptenodytes > Aptenodytes forsteri. Next base: position 3,942,974 of record NW_008795938.1, read on the forward strand.
AGGAGTTCCTCATCCTGTGGTTTTGCAGTGAGTTTTGTCTCGGTGTGTGTGGCCTGAGATGACAGCCCTGGTGCAAGACGGACACCTGGAGGAGGCGGGTGTGCTGTGTTGTACAAAGTGGTTGTGTGCATAGGAGGCAGAAGCCCTGTATACTTTCGGGGTGAAAAGCCAGGACTCTACAGTCTGGCCTCCAGCTCTCCTATTGATTGTAGCAATTTTATACACTGGTTATTCACTAAATATAATGGATACAGCAGGAGAAGTAATAGGAGCAAAAATAAAATGAGAGCCATGGCCATATATTATTTTTGGCTTCTAATTTTCATCTCTTGAGGTTTTAGGTGATTATGAAAGCAGCTTTTATTATGTACCCACTGACTTCTCTTAATCCTGTCTATTAACTGCATCTCAGTAACCTGAGAGTTTCTGCCACTAATTGAATTTCTCTGCTGGCTGTGGCTTCTCTCCCTTTGTATCTCCATTCCCCCTTTTTCAGCTTGATCTATATCTTGCCTTGAACTTCAGAGGCCACAGCAATTGCTGTAACATCTGAGACGATCTTGGGCTGTTGGTATAGGGACGAGAAACATGATTCAGTGAAGCACTCATTTCACTTACTCTGTTACAAGACATCACTTGGCTCTTCACACATTGTTTTGGCATAATTTTGACGGAGTAGCTGTATGAAATGCATATCTCGACACAGGCACATAAATACATGACAGATGTGAGTTTATTAGAGCACATCTGCACCTTTTAATCCAGTCCTGGCAAGTCAAAACCATGAGAAGTACTTCCAGCCCTGTCTTCTCTGTGATTTAGCAGTGGCTGCAGGGAAGAGGGTTGGGAGAGGGATAGACCCTCCCTTGTCCACCCTCTTATGGCTGCCTCGTGAAGACACCGATCTCCTTCTTGGACAGCTGTTATTTAAACAGCTTTAAACAAATATCTTTCCCAAAGGGTTGTGTCTTTGTCCATGTCCATCTTTGGTTTCTGTCCTGTTATTTCTCATCTTGAGAAAAGCAACAGAAATCAGTGCAGTCCAGTATGAGTCCATGCCCCCAGGTTCTGGATTTCATTTGCTTTGGACTCACCTTCTCGCTCTGGGTTTCAGCTGTAGGATCAGGGAGCAATGATCCTCAGGAAACATTGAGAGGAGTTTGCTTTGTGTGTCTGATTCCCCTTGTAGCACCTCTTCCTGCTCCACCTGACCAGCGAAGCAGGTCAAAAAAGAGCTCCTCAGCCTTTTCTCCTGAATGATCTCCTTCTTCTTTGCTTTGGAGACTCATGGCTCCAGTCAGGTCCTGTCTCATGGTGTCACCAAGGGTAAAGCAGGGACAGATGTAGTCTGAAACAGCTTCTCTTGGAGAGGACCCTCCCTACCACTGGTTTGTTACTGGACTTTCCTGGCTGTGGATTAATTCAGAGCAAAATACTCTATGACAGGCAAACACTAATCAGATCTGTTCTTTCCTCACTAATGCTATTTCAGAAATTTCCTTGGTACAACTTCCCATGCTGTGTTGTCATTCCTGAGTTCATTGAAATATACATAGAGACATTTGTTATTCTGCTTCAGTTTTTTGTATTTTCCTAAAGTCTGGAACAGCCTGATCCTCACCGTGTGGCTTTGATTCATCCTCAAACCACTTTTCTTAGGCTGGGCTGGCAGACAAGAGGCTTGAATGTGGGAGGGCGTGTGCATCCTCGGTTCTGCAGAGCACACGGAGGTGCTGCAGCAGCTTTTGCCCAATTTCATCCCAGTTGTGAGGACTGTTCCTGAGGGAGTCATGCTACCTGGGACCAAAGCCCTGGGGACGCACAGCTCTGTGACGTGGGACCTGCCCACACCATTGTGTGATTTGGGTTGACTGTGTGGGAACCAACAGCAGGGAGATTTCCACCTCCTGGACCCTTCCCTAGCTTTGTATGAAAGTAAATGAAGCAATGATCTTGATGAAGCTCTGCTAAGATGGATGTGAAAACCATCTTTAAAGACTGGTTACATGAAATACGACAAAAAAAAACTGGGGTTGTTTAGTCTAGAGAAAAGGAGGCTGAGGGGAGATGTGATAACAGTTTTTAGGTATGTGAAAGCTTGCTCCAAGGGGGAAAGTAAACTGTTCTTCGTGGCCAAGAAGAAGAGGACAAAAATAATGGGCTTAAATGGCTCTAAGGGGAGTTTGGATTAGATAGGAGTAAAAAGCTTTCTATCTGCAAGGATACTTAATCTTGGGAATAGACCACATGGTGGGGCATCTCCATCCCTCAGGGATTTCTAGGTACAGGTTAGATGAATGTCTATTAGGAAAGGTTTACACATAGCTCATCTTGCTTGTGGTGGAAGATGGTCCCTTCCAGCACTGTTTTTTATGATTTTATTAGGGCACATCTATTCATGGAAGCGCAGGGAGGGCACAGCTCGTTTTGCCTCTGCTCTGAATAGGCTGAACATGGCACAGGCCAAATCCAGCATCTGCGTGGGCACACTGGCTAAGGAGCAGGCACGTTCACCTCAGTGCTGGGCACGTTCTCCATCTGATTTTATTTCAGTGGAAAATGAAAATTGCAACCATGCCCAGGAAAAACACCACTAATGCTTTATATTTGGGACTGTTTAGTAGTGCCAAATGTAATGGGAGTTTACAGCCCCAGCATCACCTAAAAAGCCCAAACTAGCCCCCAGGCTGACTGTGTTTGAAGGCAAGGGCCATGTTTCTCTTCCACGCTTGTACAAGGCTCTGCACTGTTCGACCCTGGTTACTGCTGGGGGTCCTGGCACTGCCATTCACCGCCACAGCACTACGGGCAGACTCCAAGAGTTAAAATCAACACAGTTGTGAAGTAAGGAAAGAAAGGGTGCCTGCTATCAAAAGGTGACAAGCACAAGGGAGAAAATGCTTGGCACCATTACATATATACATATATATACATATTACATATATAGTATTTTTTGGTCTAAGGGGCTCTGGTGTGACATAGAGCAGCTTGTTAAGTCTCATTTGGTGCTTTTCTGTACCTTGGCACACTGTCATTTTTACCCCCAGTGCTACACATGTGCTTTATATACTTTGTACAGCAAATGTAGTTTCACTTGCTTTACCATCTAGTAGTTCATTTTAATTCTTTGGAAAAATCATCGTACCCAGAGATGTCTGCTAGTCATTAGTGTGAGTCAACAATGAGTTTGGGTTTTAATTATTTTATACTGTATATATGGAAACACAGTGCGTGGCTGGGAACTCAGTTGAAACACTTAGGTTTGGTTTAGATGTATTTGGTCTGAAGCAGGGACAGGATATTACTGCTGTGGCCCCCCAGTACCCAGTCACTGGAGGATCACAGTGACAACCACGTGGATGCTGTGCGCTGGATGATGTTCCTCTGCAATGATCACAGAAACTGCCACTTGCTTTGGCATAAAACCCAACCTTCAGCAGGGTTTGCCTGAGCTGGTTTTGAGACTAGATGATGCTTCAGCTCCTTTCTTCTCCTGGCAGATGTTCTCCATGGCGCTGCAAAGCCCTTGCACCTACGGCCGGGGTCTGCCCGCTTACTTCCTGACACAGTTGGTAAATGAGCCAACTAGGGCGGGTGCCCCTCTGGACCTGTTGTTTGTGAACAGAGAAGGACTTGTGGGTGATGTGATGGTTGGAGGCCATCTTAGGCATAGCGATCACGCAATGAGGGAGTTTTCGATTCTCGGAGAAGTAAGGAGAGGGGTCAGCAGAACTGCTACCTTGGGCTTCCGGAGGGCAGACTTTGGCCTGTTTAGGAGACTGGTTGACAGAGTCCCTTGGGAGGCAGTCCTGAAGGGCAAAGGAGTCCAGGAAGGCTGGACATTCTTCAAGAAGGAAATCTTAAAGGCGCAGGAGCAGGCTGTGTCCGCATGTGCCGAAAGACGAGCCGGCAGGGAAGAAGACCGGCCTGGCTGAACAGAGAGCTTTGGCTGGAACTCAGGAAAAAAAAGAGCATTTATAACCTTTGGAAGAAGGGGCAGACCGCTCAGGAAGACTACAAGGATGTCGTGGGGTTATGCAGGGAGAAAATTAGAAGGGCCAAAGCCCAACTAGAACTTAATCTGGCTACTGCCATAAGAGACAATAAAAAATGTTTCTATACATACATTAGCAACAAAAGGAGGGCTAAGGAGAATCTCCATCCTTTATTGGATGCAGGGGGAAACATAGTGACAAAGGATGAGGAAAAGGCTGAGGTACTTAATGCCTTCTTTGCCTCAGGCTTTAATAGTA
>NW_008795938.1:3948497-3955199 GCF_000699145.1 Aptenodytes forsteri
GAGAGGAAATGGCCTCAAGTTGCGCCAGGGGAGGTTTAGATTGGATATTAGGAAAAATTTCTTCACCGAAAGGGTTGTCAAGCATTGGAACAGGCTGCCCAGGGGAGTGGTTGAGTCCCCATCCCTGGAGGTATTTAAAAGACATGTAGATGTGGTGCTTAGGGACATGGTTTAGTGGTGGACTTGGCAGTGCTAGGTCAACAGTTGGACTTGATGATCTTAAAGGTCCTTTCCAACATAAATGATTCTATGATTCTATGATCCTATGATCTCCCCCCAGCCCTACCACCAGCCTGATGCCAGGGGCAGGGATGCGGGTCAGACCCTGTTTCGCTCTGGTGTCCATTCCCTGGACTGCAGCTCTGCTGCCACATAGCAGTGAAATCAGAAACAGATTCACCCTCCTTTGGGTTTCAAACGGGGACTTCAGACAGCCTTCTAGGATTTCACTGACAAGCCTGGCCAGCGACTTACCATACCCTAATCTTCACACTGCTATTATTAAGATTGATGATGGTTTTGTAACAAAGTGTTCTTTGCTAGCAGGGTTATATCTGGCTTTGAACAATTATTGTGCAATTTTAATTAACTTATGATATACTTTCTGCCCAGATTTGGCAGTTAGCTGCCAGTTAGTGTTTCACAGCATTTTGCTTAGGAAATGTTGCTATCAGCACTTAAAAATTTGTGGAAGAAAACAGCAAAAAGCTTTTAGGTAATTTAATATTTCTGTAAGAAGAAGAATTAAATTCTGCAAACTGGGAAAGTGCCCCTTGCTTAAAAACCAACTTTAAGAAATACTCAACTACTGTAAAGTTTTAATTAGCAATTACAGTTTTACTATAATGCTTTGCTTATGTCTCATGAATGTTTTATTTCTAGGTTTCCTTGATCCTCAAAAACAATGTAACTTGACTTTATTACTTAGCAGAGAGGTGAAATATTTCCTGTCATAGTATCATCCAGCTACTGCCATTGGTATTTTCCTAACAACATTTTTCTCTCCCTAGACTATGACGTCTGTGCCGAAGCTCCTTGTGAACAGCAGTGCACAGATAACTTCGGGCGAGTCTTATGCACTTGCTACCCTGGGTACCGCTATGATCGGGAAAGGCACAGGAACAGAGAGAAGCCTTATTGCCTGGGTGGGTAGAAGTGTGTGTTGAGCTCATCTCTGGTTAATGATGTATCCTGCTCCCTCGGGTCTTTTAGGAGTCAGTTTAGATCTGAAACTTTTCTTATTCTCTTTACTATTACAGAATAAATGTGTTTTTTAACTATGTGAAGGATTTGTTCCCAGAACTGAGAGATCTAAATCACCCTGAAATTATTAGGAGGTAGTACCTAAAACAAGACATATGCACCCAAACACTTTGAAGTCTTGGGCTGATGCAATCTTCCCTTTATTAATTCCTCCTGCAGGTTTTGAGTCATATCTGGGGTTTTGGCCTGAGACAAGGGACATGATTCTAACAGTAACCCTCAAAGCACTATAACCATGCGTAATTATGAAAATAAATCCTTGGGTTTTGACTCAGATGGCCAGTACCTAATTCAGGACTGATAACTTACATGTGGTCCTTGTGTGGCTAGTCCCCCCTGATTCAATAGTCTTGCCCTGTGTGGTTTGTTGTGCCAGGAAGCCAAGATTTGCAGGATTGAGCTTTGCTTGGAAGCTTTTCAATGCAAAGAAACTGTCGCGCAGTGTTCACCGATAAAATGCCAGGTGTGTTAATAATAATAGTGCAGTTTGCCCAGAGCTCCAGCCCAAAGCACCAGCGGTGCTGCAATTACTCATTTATTTAACCACAAAAATCTCCTGACACCTTTAAAGGAAGTCTTTTATTGTATTTGAGGTCTGAAACCTCTGGCTTTAGGACATATTCGGCTCTTGCTCCTCTCCAGATATCGACGAGTGTGCCACGAGCAATGGGACTCTGTGCTCTCAGATCTGTGTCAACACCATGGGCAGCTACAGGTGTGAATGTCATGAAGGCTATACCCGGGAGGAGGACGGCAAGACATGCACCAAAGGAGATAAAGGTATATGCTAGTGGGGGGGATAAAGGTCCTGAGCCAAAGTGCTGTCTAAAAGGTTGATCTGTCGTAAAGAGGAACTGCTCCCTATGCTACATTTGGAGGTGGGGGTCTGAAGCTGGGATGTAGGTGATGCCCCTGGAGACCCCAGTTTGTTCACTGGGCACCTGAGCACTTGTGGAGCAGTCCTGCTGCACGCTCTTCTCCTCCCCAGTTTATGAGCTGTACACACACAGCAGTAAATCAGCAGTCACATCTGTAAAGGAAGAGCACAAGTACATTGAAGGATGTGGAAAGCGTCTTCCCCTGGAGAGGCAGAGTGGCTGATTGGTGAAACTTGCCGTTACAGCTTCGGTTAGACCATTTCTCCTTGATCCAACTGCTAAAAACCATATTTTGCTCCAATACCAACCTGGATTATACCTAGTTTGCAGTCCAGAGTTCAGGAGACATAGGAAAAAAATATTGCCAGATGCTGACCCTTATAAGCCTTCATTAATTTCATCTGTTAATTAAATTAATTTCAGTGAGTTTAATTTGTATTTACATGCCAATATCTGAGATTAGCAAATGGCCCTTGGTTGGGTGGTTAGTGCCTCTGGGCACTCAGACACTCAGAAAAGGTGTGCCTGGGAATTCCACACACCTTTCAAGCATTTTGTAAATCAATTGCTAAACTATGTTGAGTAACACTGAATTCTGCTGATCTGCAATTAGTTTGTGTGTCTCCTGACTGCGGTCAGATTTTTTCTTTTTTTTATGAAAGTAATATGTGATGGGAAAGGGGTAAAAGTGAGGGCTTGTTGCTTTTCACTGTTGGTTTCAAAGTATATATGTGTGCTGTGTATAAATGATTTTAAAGTTTTTTACCTCATCCCAGTTATTAAATTTAGAGCATTTAGAGTACTGCAGATTAAATACTGATATGACAGTTTAAAAAGAAAGGACGTAGAGAATAACCTGTGCTCTGGAAAAAAAAAAAAATCTTTTTTGATGAATGGTGACTTACTATAGGTTTATCAATTAATGCCTGAACTCATGTGTCATTGGATGCTCCAAATCACGCTGGATGGCCAGAACAATTTATCATTTTGATTTTCCCCTGAAAATGTGTAACTGGAGCCACTCCATTAACTTTAATTGTTCCTTGCAGTTTTAAAATGTTTTTTTTCCTTATAAGTATGTGGGGGTCATAAAGGAAAGAGGTATAAGCTATATAATCTCCTTGCAAATAATTAGAACAATTTATCATTTTGATTTTCCCCTGAAAATGTGTAACTGGAGCCACTCCATTAACTTTAATTGTTCCTTGCAGTTTTAAAATGTTTTTTTTCCTTATAAGTATGTGGGGGTCATAAAGGAAAGAGGTATAAGCTATATAATCTCCTTGCAAATAATTCTTTTAGTTAACCTCTGGCTAGTTCAAATTTCCTGACAGGGTAATGCCCAAAGCATTCAGGATAACCGACCATTCAAAATATTCAAGGCTGTGGAAATAATTCTAATATTTGAAAAACACCATTTTTACACTGAATGTACACGACACATAAAAATGTCAGTTCCAGTAGTTAATCTGGAATGAAGTACCCACCATGTCTCACAACATTTCCCAAATCAGCTGTGTGAAGCACAGAAGGATACTTTCTGCTTTGTTACACTGCTGTACTCCAAGTTAATGTTACTAATTGCCAGACCTCTGGTGCAAATGAAAGAGGAGTTGGCCATCGCTATTTCACAGGGCTTGTGTCCATAACTCATTCCAAAGAAAATCAAGGTTTTCGGCAGCCGCGAGGAACCAGCTGTAGCGACGCACCACCCCGTGGTCAGCCCCAGCCCTGCACCGCCCCGGAGAGCACCGCATCCGCGCTAGAATGACTTCCTAATAAACAGATGATTTGCTTTTCATGGTAGCTGGAACACTTAAATTTGATTTTAAAATTTAGTGTGAGAGACATGAAAACACATGTATCCCTCTCCTGCTTTAACCTTGTTGCATGTTTCCCGGGGGATTGTTATTCATGTTTTCATCATGCCATGCCTGAAGGCTGCAATCCAGGCATTTTTTTGGCTCTATAAGTGGGCTTGATTGAGAGCTTTGGGTTTGTGAATGGGGCACAAGAATAGGAGGCATTTTTCCTGCATCCGCAGTCATGTTGCATTTCACGGAGACAATACAGCTACCCGCGCTGAAGTAGGCAAATGAAACCATCTCAGCAGGCTGAGCCCAGATAATACAACACAGATGATCAACTCAACAGTCTCCATGCGAAGACCGCCTGCGGCACAGCTCCCCGCAGAGCTCTCCCCCGCCAGCATCTCCTTCTCTTCCAGAGTCAGCAAGATAGAGTTTTTGAGCACATGCAAAGAAAACACATTGCTCCGCCGAGCAGATCTCTTATCGATAGGCGCCACAGGGCTCACCGGTGTCTCGCTGAGATGAAAGGACCCCTGTCAGGACAGCAACGTCACACGTGAGCTAGACTTCGTGCTTTGGAAAGCCTTCATAAAATGGGGCTGGTTTAAGCCTTCTCAGAAATAATTTTAGTTTCCTGAGCAATGGAAACAGGATATGTAAGTGCCTTGCTCAGTGCTGGCCAAACTGACCCTGGTAGGTGACCTTCGTATCTGCACCATGCATGGGTGGCTCCATCTATGTGCTTCCTGCCCCCTCTGCCCTGTCCTAGGTGGCTTCTGGCTTTATCCATGCTTTATTCTGGCTTTATTCATAGTTTGGTCCTGATACAGGATTGGATGGGGGTAGAGTGAATGTTTGATGGATGACTCCTTCCCTGGGCAAATCATCACCTCTGTCTGGTATGAGTTAGGGGGATTCCACCTCTCTCCTGGGACACAGTTCACGCTTGCTTATATGACGCTGTTGGACTTTCTCCTCCGACAAGTCAATCCAACTGGATTTGCAGAAATCTCGTGGGTATGATATTTCCCAAACATTAGCTGACCCTCCCTGCATTCATATCCGTGGATTGTTACAGCCCTGTTTTATCTATACTTGTCAGCCCCGTGTACCACATCCTTCTGGAAGACAAACTGGATTTTATAATGAAACACGAGGCCAAATTCACCGCTTCTTAATCTGCATGTAATTGCACTGATTCTAGTGGGATTGCATTAGGTTTCAAATAGCAGAGGCTCTGGCAGTTTCTCCCTATGACTGTGTGTTGCTTTCAGCAACATTTCTTAACACAATGTGTGCATGTTGTGAGGGAACTCATTTGGTAAGATAGCTATTAAAAGAAATTTTGGTTAAGACTAGTACCAAACCCAAGCTTTATTGGAGTTTGAAAAAAAAAGGCTTTTTTTTCTAATGGGTCTATATATGTGCATCTGTAAATCCTACACAGGTCCAGAAATGGACATATCAAAACACTGATTTTTTTAAAGGAAGCTGAAAAATTGGAGAGGGAGGAAGAACTCCATGAGGGAGCCACAATACTGACTTGTGGTCAAGAGAAAACTTACCTTTTAGAAATATCAAGAGGTGTCTTGATTACAGCATATCAACTCCTTGTTAAGGGGAAGAACCCTGTGTGCTGCAGATTCTTTGATCTATCAGAGAAAGACTTACGGGCAAAGAGACTTTGGAAGAAGTCAAAGGCAAAATGATTAGCATTAGAGATACATGTGAGGAAACCAGCACATGCTGCTATTCAGTTATCTTCACACAAAGGCTGAGTCCCTCTGGGAAGTGTTGTGGCCAAATAGTCTTGGAGCTAGCATAGCGGCAATTTGGTGAAATTCTATTTTATGTTACGTAGAGTTTGTTGGAAAACCCCAAGTAGTACCTTTTGGCCTTAAATCTTTGAGACATCTGAACACTGTACAGAACGCTGTTCAGGTACTACCAAGCTGTGTGCTATCAGAAAGGGCTGGGAAGAGGAGAGTACTTACTGCCATAAAAATGCTAAATAAAATACAGAGGAATATCGTGGGCTATTGTAATGCCAAAGAACTGCAGCTGTGGGAGCAGGCAGTTGATGAGTGGGGAAAACCCCCAAGCTTTTGCCTCCTAATCTTCTCATCAGTTCAGCACTAATACCAATGTTAGCATGTTTCTTAGTGCTGCTGGTCATTCCAGCATCTTGCCCTTGCAGCCCTCACCTACCTGATTAGGAGATAAGAGAAATAAACCTTTCACAGAATCATAAAATCATAGAATACAGGGTTGGAAGGGACCTCAAGGATCATCTGGTCCAACCTTTCTTGGCAAAAGCACGGTTTAGACAAGATGGCCCAGCACCCTGTCCAGCCGAATCTTAAAAGTGTCCAATGTTGGGGAATCCACCACTTCCCTGGGGAGATTATTCCAATGGCTGATTGTTCTCATTGTGAAAAATTTTCCTCTTGTGTCCAGTTGGAATCTGCCCAGGAGTAACTTGTACCCATTACCCCTCGTCTTTTCCATGTGACTTCTTGTAAAAAGGGAGTCTCCATCTTCTTTGTAGCCACCCTTTAAATGCTGGAACATGGTGATAAGGTCTCCCCTAAGCCTTCTTTTCCCAAGGCTGAACAAACCCAGTTCTCTCAGCCTTTCCTTATATGGCAGGCTTCCCAGTCCTTTGATCATCTTTGTGGCACAGGGTTGGGGGACCTCAAGGATCATCTGGTCCAACCTTTCTTGGCAAAAACACGGTTTAGACAAGATGG
>NW_008795938.1:3955319-3970970 GCF_000699145.1 Aptenodytes forsteri
GTGGTATAGCAGGGACCAAAACTGAACACAGTATTCCAGGTGTGGCCTGACAAGCGCTGAATAGAATGGGATAGTGACTGCTTTATCTCTGCCGGTGATGCCTTTGTTGATGCAACCCAGTATTCTGTGGCTTTCTTTGCCGCAGCAGCACACTGTTCACTCATTGAGCTTCTTATCCACCAGGACCCCCAGGTCCCTTTCCACAGAGCTGCTCCCCAGCTGGGTAGATCCCAGCCTGTGCTGCGCTCCTGGATTGTCTTCTAAAAGCAAGCATACCTGACGTGGCATTATATCCAATGGACTAAACGTACTGAAAATCAGTTTTTCCTAAATTTGTGCAACAGTGGTCCATAGATGACCATCTGATGGGTGCAATGTTCCTTATTGGACCCTGCAAACATTTAAAGTTAAGTACCACATAATATCTTTAGTATTAGAAAGTTCCGCTTTTATTTAAAATGATGTAGATGTTTTCAAAATCGGTACACATTTCTGCTTTAACCAGGAGCACCTGCAGAGTTTTTCCATTACGGGACATGCTCTGAATGGTCAGTGTTCAAACGTGTCCAATAACCCTTCTAGGTAACGTCGTACAAGGCCACATATCATATGCAGGGCCTCAATACACTTGACGCTTCTCAACAACTATATGTGAAAGAAAAAAAGCTCACCTAGAGTTTGCCAGTGTGTGTCACCCTATGTTTTGGAAACCACATTTCTCTTTAAGCGGACATCTGTTAAAACAGTGCTTGTTTGATTGCGATGCTGAAGTGCTTCACTGCGTATAAGAATGGGAAAAGAACAAAAAATAACATTTGTGGTATCTCTTACAGTTTGAATCATTTACTGGATTCCTGAAAAGATCCCATTCATGCGTAGTATCAACAGGTGTGACCCTTTCTCTTGTGTGGATTTAAATCCCTGTCATTAATCTCAGTCCCCATCTCTGCTCAGGCTGACTCCATCACATGGAGTAATAACTGGCAATGATAAAGAGCAGTTTGTGCAAGGTGAATTAAATGGCTGTATTGTGAGGGATTTTACTGTAATTTATAGCATATGAAAATTTGCCTTTCAGGGGACTGTAAATCAGTTCAGATCTGTAGGGTTAGTCTACCCTACACACAAAGATAAAAGAAGGGGTGTAAACTTTTTCAGGTATTAAAAAAAGAAATTCTTTGGGGACTGTTAACTGGAAACAGCTGCTTTAAAAATAAGCTCAGATCTGTCCCTGCAAAGTTTCTCAGACTTACATAGCAATTCACAGTCAAAGCATTAATAATGGCAAGACTCTTTCTTCTCTTCACAGTCTGGGGAAATGTAACAACCTTCAAGTTGCTTTTGTAATCACTTTATGAATTTCTTTGCTTTGGATCTTTATATTTGTATTGGAAACTGCTTTCTTTCAGCTGGGCTTCCTGAGAAATCTGAAAATGTGGCAAAATCGGGGACATGCTGTGCCTCTTGTAAGGAATTTCATCAAATAAAGCAGACGGTTTTACAACTGAAGCAAAAGGTATGAACATTGATCAGTCATGTCTTTACCAGACCTACATGTTTTGTGACAACTGAGGTTAAATTTAAGTGTTTGGAGCTGTCACTGCCATGTGGCTCTTGTGCCCATAAAGATGATGGCGACATATTTTAAAATCATCTGGGAATGGCATCTCTTCCTTATGCTTCTGTATTGCTTGTAAGCGGATTGCTAACCAAGCTCTTGTGGCTGTGTTACCAAGCTCATGGTAACAGAGTCTGGCAAACACCCATCCCAGTCTGAGCCCAGGTTTCTTGGCAATCAGTGCTGGCCTCAGCTTTTCATTCATTCTGAATGCACAGGATTTTGGACTTGATCCACCTTTAGTGTATGCAAGTGCAAGACATTCTGCAGATGCGGGAATGTGGGAGAACATGATTTTGCATTAGTAGGGTGCTGATACAGGATTCTTGCCAAATAGGAGGTGTGTGGCTAAACGAAAACGTCACTAGCAGATACATTAGCTTTGATTTTTTTAAAAAGAAAAACCCCTCAGCCCCAACCTTTTTTGTTTTCACCTGTGTCCTTACAAGTAGAAAATAATGCATTTAAAAACTTCCCCTGGTCTTTAACATTAATTGCTCCTATACGTGGCCTCCTTTTGCACTTGGGTACGATTGAAATAACCCAGAGACCCAGCCCAGGATTTGGAGAGCCAGGGGTGCAGGTGTAATGCCTTTTCTGGTGACACCTCCTTCGAACATTCCGGTTCTCTGAAATGGAAATGTTCTGCAGGAATATTCTCAGCAATGCATGTTGACAGGCCGTAATCACCCAGAGAGCTCATTTAATTTCATTGTGTCAAAACACAATTTGGTATGTTCACTTTTTGCCTTTAATGTAATTCAATGTAATTCATTCAATGTAATTTATACTAGGAAAAAAGAAATCAGCTTCACTAAAATGAAATACAATGAGGTTTGAGATACTCTTTATGACAAAAATCTCATAATGTCATGTTTTCCTTCTGAATCAGTGTGAAGATAAATGTGGAAGTGACAGAATTTCATGTGTGATAGAAATTGTGGTTTTCAAACAAACGGTAGCAAACAGGTTAAAAAAGGATCTGTGCTTTTGAGGGCTGTTTGTCCAGATGCAGTCCATGATGCTAAGCAGGCTCACACTGACCCCCAGGGAGGGATCTGGGGTCACGCTGTTGGCCAAGTCGTTTGCTGCAAGAATTGATGGAAACCATTGGCCGTAATTAAGGGAAAGTTTTCTGTGTCTAACTTCCGCTGTTAGGTGCCTGTGTTCAAAACTCCGTCCTGGAAAACTAACACCATCAATACCTGTTGCCATGGGCACTTGTTGTTCAGAGGCCAAACTGAGCAGCTCACTCTTGCCTCATAACGAAGTCCTGTCATTGTCGGTAGCTAAATTTTCCCCAAGTATCTTCCTAGTGGGACTTGATCTATTTGGCATCCTCAGAGGGAGCCCACTGGCTTGTGCCTCACACAGAGCGAGCTGGAAAAGATGGTCCCCTGATACCCTCAGCATTTTTTACCCTACGGAGAGGAGAGCTTTTGTCCATGCTGAGAGGAGATCTGGCCTCATGCTTCTTCTCTGCCCAGGGAGACATGAACCCTCGTGCTTCACCAGCCGCTCCCCATGGCCAAGTTCTTCTGGGGAGGACATCTCTCAATATCTGCGGTCGAAGTTGTTCTGTTTTGCACAGAAAAATTCATTTCTGTCTGCCAGCGAGACAGTTTATGGGAATGAGTCTTCAGTTTTGTGGTTAAGGCTTTCAGATTTTATGAACTTTACACAAAATTATGTTTAGCAGAAGAGCCTGTGAAGGATCCAATTCAGCAAACCCTACAACTGGGAATTGGGGTATGCTTCTGGAAGTGGGAGGTGGGGTTTTGTGTCTCCTTAGGAAAAGGTCAGGGTGAACTCAAGTCCTGCTACCTCCAGTGATGACATCAATACCTTTTGGTATTGGAGGATTGCAACATTCATTCCAGATCCAGGACAGAGTAGTTCTAGGATCAGGAACAGAAAGTCACCTTGCATGGTCATCCAGTGGGATGCACTGTCCCGATATACTAGGGGGCTGGGGGCAGTCCTAGGTTGATCTCCGACCTTGCTGGAAGGAAGAACAGAAAGCTGGAAAACTAGGGTAAAGAGATCTGACACACAGCCAACAATTTTAAAAAATCAGTAAGCAGTTCAGCACTTGGAGTTGGGACATTGCTGGATCCTACTGCACAGATTTGTTTAAACATCTCAATTAGAAAGCCGTGTTCCACATCACTCCTGTCAAGCACTGTCGAAGTCATCTAAACCACAGATCTCCTAGAAACTACCCAAAACTCCAGATGCCGCATGCAACACAACATATGGGAGTCTTGTTTCTAGTATTGCTTTTCTTTAAAATTTACCCTCACTAATATTTGCACGCACATGGGGGGGTGGGGGGGAAGTTTTCCAAGGGCCATTAAGATTTGGAGCTGTGGATGGAGAAAGCCAAGGTCACTCTGGACCAGGATCCTGGTTCAGTTAAAAGATGAAATCAAAATTAGGCCAGTGAGTATAGCCAGTCCCTAAGAGGAAGTGAGTCAACATCAAAAACACATGGTTTGGCCCCAGTGTATGTGACAACCATTTTCTGGCCAGAAGATATCAGAGAGCAGTGAGCTAGACCAGAGCCTGGGTGTTTTGGCACTCCTAGTGTATGCTTCTAGTCCAGCTGACTCAGTGGGGAAGCATTTGTAGATGCTTTCACAGCAGCTATGTGATTTTCTTTTTTAACTTACTAAGTTGTTAAAACAGCCTGGCTGGCAAGAACAAGTCAGTATTTAAGCAACAGAAAAGAACACACTTCCAAATCCTCTTCGTGATGAGTCTTCGCCACTAAACACACCTTTTTACTCCAGCCTGGCCATTTGCAATATAACCTGAAGAGTATTCATGGCAGAGACTATATACTAAGTGGCATCTATTTATCAGCTGGGATAGCAGTAGATCCCCAAAACAGGACCTGGTGAGAAATTTAAGTACAAGCTCTAAAGAGGACATCAATTAATCTGTCACTCAACTGTGGCCACCCCTAAGGAGAAACACTCACTGATGACGCTGAAAATATTCTCACAAAAACTACCCGAAAAATATAATGCTCTCAGGCAGTCACAGGATTTAACTCTGTGCCTCGGTTTTAGCATGGCAGCGTTGGCACTGCAGAGCCCTTGGTTGATTTGCGTCACACAGTTTTGCAGCATGATGGTCCTTGCAAGGCAGGACCCTGCTCTGGACAGGGTGGACGCACCTCCAGGAAACAAAACTTTGCAGTGTGCTGATCAGAGCTGACCAGGGGACCTCCTCATGCTGGTCCCTGGCCAACGTGGCTATGAGAGCCCCCAGCTACTGAATTTTCCTGTTCAGCCCCAGGTGTAAGGTGCTGTGACCCATGCAGTAGCCCTCTGTCTTCAGCAGTCCCACACTTTGGGCTGTGCTGCAATGGCTGGGATATTGGCTGGGAAAGCTGCAGGGTCATTGGTAAACAAAGATGTTTTTCTTTGGAAAACCAAAGATGACAGCCCACCCCAGAGCAGTAGGCATGCTGGATCCCCATTTTCTGTGTGAGCAGATTCATAGGAGTAAGCACATAACACACGTAACACCCTGTGGGGCTTCTGTGAAGCGCTGACCTCATCCAGCCACTGATTTGTGTGGGGGTGGAGTGAATCTACCAAATTCTTGTAAGACTTACATCATGTCACTTAATTTGCCTTTAGTGCAATCATCTTGTCTTTGGAACAGCAATGCTCTCCAAAACCTGAGTCACAAATGGCCAATAAATCCTTGTATTTCTGTCATCGAACTTCGAATTCCAGCCTGAAAAATCAAACTGGTGTTTCAGAAATGCCACCAGGAACTGTCTCACCATTTCTGACTTTTCTTTTTCTCACTTTTGCTTCCTTCGGAACTGTTCTGTGCATCCAACCCCAAACTGCAAGCAGCACTGGCTGCCCTTACAGTGCATTCTTTAACTAATAACTTGTTTGCCAAAAGAAATTTGGCCAGTTATACTATGTACTGCAAGTGCATAGCATTATTTTTTTTCTCTGCTATACAAACATTAGGTTTGCACTAAGAGCAGGAGGGTGTATATCAAATAATTACAGAAACAAGTAGGAGTCTTGAGAACAGTCCAGTGCAGGGAATTCCAAATAGCTGAGTAAAAGCATTGTCAGATAGCAGGAGTTACCATGTATTTTATCTAATGGAGCTCTCCCATGCAAATGTTGCAGAATCCAACATCAAATTATCCAGTGAGCCAAATTCATTCAGGACAGCAACAAAGCTGACCCAGGGATAGATCTGCCCTGGTATTTCTGAAATAGCTCTTCAGTTCTGTTTGGCAGAGCAAAATTCCCAACTCTACATGCAGCCACTCACCACTAATAAACTTCTTTCCTCACTGCAGACCAGCCTCCTGACTTGTCATTTCCCCTCAGCTGTCTCTGGAGAGACTAAACATTTGCAGAATATTTCTAAATATGTTTAATTATTAAATATTTTCAATCTGGGAAAATTAATGTTTAATAGATAATTAAACATCTAATGTAATGGATAATGGCATCTTAAACCATAGTGTGCAATTATTCTTACATTCTCACTTACTTTAGCTTTGTGTCTCTATGCAGAGCAGATCCAGACATCTGTTTGGTTAAATAGTACGGTGACAGGCCCAGATCCACAGAGGATTTGGGGCTTTCATTGAAAGTAAATGAATAGAGGAAAATTCAAATAAGGAAAAAAGAGGTTTCCTGAGAAGATCCAAGAAGTTGTGAAACTTAAGTTTTTGACAACTTGTTGCTGTGTATCTCCTGAATTTCTCCTACCTTCCATTTGGATTGACTTGCAGTATTTCCATGGTGACTTGAAAGGTGAACAGCCTCGCAGGAAACATTAGGGTGCTGGTTCCAGGGAAAGGAAAGTACCAGAATGAATAAAAGCCTTAAAATCAAATGGTGCCATGTTTTTCATGTGGCATCTTTCAAGCCTGGGCAACCTCCTGCGTATATGATACCTGAGGTGTGGATCATCTCTCAGATCCTTTACCCAGAGCTCATGCAGCACACACACACACACATACACACACGCGTGGAAGACAGAGGAGGGTACCATTTCTGCAAAACCTGACTTGTCTCCATGGGTCACCCAAAATATACTGTGGAAAGGCACTGTAGACTGTTACTCTCCGTGACAATGTTTTCTCATCAGATTTCTGCAAGGTGGTCAGTCAGAAATATGTACAGGTGAGAGTAAGAGTCCTCAGGCATCCTTCCAGCTGGTTCTGACTACCTGTGAGGAGGTCCCATTGCAGGGTCAGGGACACAGTTTTCCTTGGGACCACAAAATATGGCAGGAGCTTCAAGAAATCTTCATGTCCACACTTGAAAAAAATCAAGTTGGCCAGCTTAGGAGTAACTGCTGTCATAGGCTTCAACACAGTCACTTTTTTTTTTTTCTGACGATTTCAATGAAGTATTTAAATACGCTGTTTGTCCACATTAAAGCTTAACCAAGAAGGTAATTTATTCAGCTGAACGATGAAGAGCTTACAGTGATTTTTGGTTTTGGCAGGTTGCTTTGCTACCAAATAATGCTGCTGATCTTAGCAAGCAAATCACTGGTGAAAAAGTGCTTGCATCTAACGCATATATTCCTGGCCCCCCAGGCCAGCCCGGCCAACAAGGCCCTCCAGGTAAGATACAGACCAGAGGGATGTGAATGTGCAATAGTGCCATGAATAAAAATTATAAGCTTCGATCTTTCAGTGTGATGGGATTTCATGTGTTTCAGATTTTGATTGTTATTATTATATTTGTGTTTGTGCTAAATTTAAAAAGGAAAACTTTCTGGTCATTATGTTCAGCCTCTGCCAACTGTCTAACATCATCCATTGTGTCTTAGCCTCCATGTGCTTCTTGGCGTGCAAGCTGTGTTTGTCCTGTATGTGTTAAATTTCTCCCTGTCCCTGGGATATCTCACCTGCTTCCGTTGTCATTTCCTGTATTTTAACTCTGTCTTAAAACATTCTCCATTTCATTTAGCTCACTGTCATTACTAGAGCAGAAAATGTGCTTTCAGTTTGAGGGGGTTTGTGCCAACTGTTTTATTTTTCCTTGTCTGGTTTTGCAAGGATTCATTTGTTCGTTTTATGTGTGTTCCAGATTCAAAGGAATCTGAAAAGAAAAGTAAAACTGCACTTACACCTTCTTTGCTAAGGTATAGGTTGAAACCATGAGAAAAGCAGAGAGTTCCTAAAGCTCTAACTTAAGCCAGACACCTTGCAACCTGCAGCCAGTGATACTAAAAATTTTGCAAACTCTGTCAAATGCAGATCTAATTTTGGGTTAGTGATAAATCCAAGGAATTTTAGCATTGTGCTGGGTTGCAGGAAGATTCCTACAGAGGACTAGCAGATATTCCTTATGAGGTTTGATGTACTTCATACTGAACTGCCCCCCTCATTTATCCCCACTTTTGCAGTCTTGCTTTGGTTTTTGAGTCTTTATCTCATTTTCTTGGAGGACGAGTATCTTCAGTCTTCAGTATATCATAAATGCAAGGACAATGTGGTTAGAGATTCTGCATCAGACTCTGAACTGTACAGTACGTCGCCTTGCAATCTCTTTAACGCAGGCCTGACTCGTCAGGTCTTCCGTCTGGTTTCCCCATGACTGAGCTGTCCAAGGTACTGTAGAATTGTCTGTTCCGCTTGAAAACCATCCCTGCTCACCTCCTCCTCTGCCCTGCCGTTAGCAACAGTGCGGCTGGGTCTTCAGGAGGAGTCCAAGAGGTTCATCACTGAACTTGATTTTACTCCTTTTGAAAACCCTAACTGTACATATTCTGTCCTGCTGAACCCTTTGTACTCTCTGCCTTTCATTTTCTATGTCTTTCACATGCCTTCACTATGAAGGAAAGTGCTTTCCCCTCTAGTTATAAAGCAATTCAGCTAGTGACACTTTCATGGTCTTTATCTTGTGCAACTGTTGTTTCAGGTGCCTGATTTTCTGTTTTGCTTTTCATCGTGTTTCTCTTGAGCTAAACATATGCTTTCTTGCCTGTGCGCTTCCTAAAAATTAACATTCTCTGCTGAACTAGCAGAAGCTGAAAAGGATATAAAGCAAAATGGAAGAATGGAGCCTTTTTTGCCCCCAACACATTACTACTGTACTGGGCAAAAGAGAGGTGCAACCCACCACTGAAAAGGGCTTGCTTCTGTGCCAGTCATGTAGATGCCTTTGACCCAACATTCCCATGAGTTTTCTGAGGCTTTCTTTTTATGAGATATTTCTCAGATGTGACTTGTTCTTTTCTTCTTTGTGTGACAATGAGGCATTTCTGCTTTTCTTTTCAGTCCCAGTCTGTGTCCCTAACCACCTGGCAGTGGCAGTCTTGGCTTCCTTGTATACACAAGGTTTAATTGTTTTGTGAAGATCTCTTGTAGTCTCTGTGACAAGGAGTAATGTTGTCTCAGATGACTGCTGTGTTGGTTGTGTTGTTGTGGATTTGAGTGTGTTAAGGTAACCAGTCTGTTGGGTGGTTCCAAAAATGGTCAGTCCCCACTGCTTGCACTGATGAAGTGTCCTGAAAGCTTTCCCTGGCAGGTAACCTTTGCTGTCAATTGCAGGGGCTCCAGGACCAAAAGGGAGTCAAGGAGTTCCTGGGTCACCAGGACCTCCCGGACAGCCAGGCCCTCGTGGATCAATGGGACCTATGGGCCCATCTCCAGACATATCACATATTAAGCAGGGCAGGCGGGGCCCCGTGGTCAGTATTCTTACCTCCTGCCATGTATTGCGTAATTGGTCTTAGGTCCACAACCTCTCACGTCCTTGTGAACACTTCCTTTTCTCTTGCAGGGCCCACCAGGAGCCCCGGGGAGAGATGGTAGCAAGGTGAGGAGAGGTACTGTTTTCCATAAAGTGGGCACATGCACATGTGAAGTGCAGGCTTGCTAGAGAGACCCTCTACACACCCTTTTACCATCTCATTTCCTTTCCTAAGCTGAAAACGTCCTGTTTTCCTATCCCCTTCATGTCTTCCTTCTGCTATTTTCTGCTTGCCGTTCCTCACGTCTTGCAAATAGCCCTGCCAGGCTACCTGTCAAGCAGCCTCCTTTCCTTTCTCTGCGGCTCTTTTGGCTTTTCCATGAAGAAATGTCGATGCTTTAACCCATTTCATTAGGCTGCTCTTTTGTGAATTTCTCCTGTTAACTGGTTTGCTTGTTACTGTCTAGGAGAAATATCAGAAGTGCCCAGCTCTGCTCCCACTAGAATCAGCGGCAATTTCCTTGCGTTCCTCCTTCACTTTCTTTTCTTTTTCCGAGCAAGCGTAAGCTGATGATTCTTGATCTGGGGACAGTAAGTAAGGGAGTCTGCAGAGGCAAACTGTGATTTTTTTCATTTCCTTCAGTCACAGCAAACTAACTGAGGTGGTATTGATTACAGGGGGAGCGAGGCGCACCAGGACCAAAGGGGATACCTGTAAGTATTGCTCACAGGAGGAATTTCCACAACATCCACAAGAGTGATGTTGACTACTAACAACAGGTCAGCCAAAAGGAAAAAAAAACCCTCTCCTGTGTCAAGAGCACAGTGAAAGATCATTTACATGCACAGAAAATGTTATTGAAAAAAGTAATTACCTGGTTTTGTCCAGTGTTTTTGCCTACACACCTCCTCCCTTGCTCAGTGTGACACTGAAGGCAGTAAGCGCACCTCTGCCCTACAACTGGAGTGGGACATCCTCAGAAGGCATGAGATCCCATGCAAAGTGCTAGTTAGTACCGTTCAGCCACCGTTCCTAAGGGGAGTTGGATCACTGGAACCTTTTAAAATCCCGCCCCTCATCTCTCTCTGGGATTTGGGAAGCTGTAGGCTTTGAGCAAGTCATCAGGAGAAGGATGAGTATTTAAAATCTGTTTTCAGGTGAAGTTGTTTAAAAATTTATTTCTTATGGTGTTTTCTCATTGGTGGAATGGATTTTTAAGAGTGTGTCCAGTCGGGTGTCCTCAGTATTAAACAGTGTACTTTACTGTGTGAAGTCAGCTTTAAAGAAATTATGGTTTTGTAAAATCAGATAAAACCAGATCGATACTCTCTGCATTGTAATAACCAATATATTTAGTAAGTGATGGGCAGCAGCAGGGTTACCATATTGAAAAGATAGCTTCCAAAATATCAGTATTCTTGAGAAAATTTTTTAAATAAATAATAATTATTGATTTATTAGTCATTCTAAGAATGTAATTTCTATCAGTTTAATAAGAAGGAACACAGGGAACCAAGATTTATCTCCTCTATTCCCATGAGGTGTCAAGATACTCTTAGGAGGCAAATACAGCAAAGGAATTGTTAGGTAACAAAAGGGCTGAGCATCTTGTAAAGATAGGGTCTGTCTGCAAAAACATTTGCCTTCTTTTGAAAATTGTTTCCTGAGCAGGTTGATTCAAAAAGAGACCATTAACTTTTGGCAATTGATATGAAGCAGTATTTTACTGAGTTACCCCTGCATGAGTAATTATATCAACCTGTTTGAAAACTGTAAGAGTGAAGCGGATTATTATTATTAATGATCGTGCCTTGTGACTGCAGGGCCCACCAGGTTCATTTGATTTCCTATTGCTGATGATGGCAGACATCAGAAACGACATCGCTGAGCTGCAAGAGAGAGTGTTTGGACACAGGACTCATTCATCAACAGAGGAGTTTCCATTACCTCAGGAATTTACAAACTATCATGACACAGTAGATTTTGGATCTGGGGAAGACTACAAACCACGGGCATCACCCAGAGACTCCAGGATACAGAAGGCAGCCCACCCTTAGCTACACCTACTGAAAAATAGAGCCCCTTTAGAGTTGTTCAATATAAAAATGCACTGACAATGTAAAGTATATATATATATATATATATTATTTCCCAGTTTTCTCTCTGCTTTTCCCCAACGATGCTGCCTGTACTGTAGCTTTCCTGGTGCATGATAGCCTCCTTGCAGTAATTCCATACCGTCAAGCCTGCACTGTGCATTGTACCTAGACTATCAAGAAAACCTTCTTAGTATATAATATGATTAAGGCATGGTCTAGCTAATGGCGCAGACCACAGCGTTTCATCTGCCTACCTTGCGTTCTATGTCCAAATGACCCAGTACCCAAATTTTGCCAGGGGTAGAGGGGTAGCTGAACATCATCCCTGAATGACATCAGTAATGAAAAACTTGGTCCACAGTTACATGTAAATGTATTACACCACTGAACTCAAGTCTCCAGCTACTGTCCCCAGGCATAGGAGAGTGTGACAGGTGGATCCCTGTTTCACAGCAGAGGCCAGCTGTAGGTGAAATGTCTTCTTGTATTATGCTGCACCATGGCAGAAAAAGGCAAAAACATATGGTGAAGCACTGATACAAGGGCGCTGCTTGTTGATCTGGAAATTATTTAGCTTTGTGTTGCTAGAGTATCGTTCAAAGAGAGTCGAAAAGATGTGTTTGTCCTAAATTAACACTACTTTTCCCTTACCATTCTCCCAGTGCTCAGTGTGAAGGCCAGTTCCCTTCTTCAACAGATTCATGCTGGATACATTACACAAAGATAAGCGAGAGAACAGGGGATGTATAAAGCAGGAAAACCAAGCATCAATAGGCTTATTGGCAAGCACAAAATCAATCCCAGCCTTGCAGAAAGAGTTGGATTCTGACCTCCTGTAGGTGCATGTCTTCCTTGGTGAAATGCTGAAGTCCGAGTGAAATCGAGACCAGAGAGAGGCCTCATGTTTGCAAAGAGCTTCCATCTCTTTTGTTCCTCTGCTGCATGAGAGCGACCTAAATGGCATTCATGGAACTGGAACACAGAGTTGCAGTCTATTTGGCTGGGATATGAAGAGTATGAGTAGGTGCAGGCATGCACGTGACAAAACGTTTCAACTGGTACGAGGATGGCTAAGGTGAGGTACTGCACAGGGGATCCTATATGTGTGAAGAGGGATGAAAGGGAGTGCCCTTTTTTTACACTGGAAATTGGATGCACAAGCTAGACCATACCTCATGGGTGATGTATGTTACCATTTCTTTTGGATTATCACAGCTGCTGAGGACTTTGCCATGCTTAGAAGATAAAGGAGTATATTAAGCACAAAGCTTCAATGTTGTATCTGTGTAGCTGCTACTTCTACAGTATGTTTAGTGCTGGGTCATGTCCATGTTACAAATGCAAAGAAAAACTTCTTATTTTGCCATGTTTTTCAGGGCTTGCATGTTCTAATAGAATAAATACAGGTAAAAATATAAGCAGGCCCTTTTCAGATAACCTGTAAAGGTCTGTATTCCCTTCCATATTCTCTGGGCCAAAAGATAGTTGGTGTAATCCCTACACCACCGGTACAGGTCATGTTGTATAAACAGCTGGCTGTCTAGACCTTTCGTATTTTTTGTATATTGTCTTAAGAGGACGTGTTCACTCTTGCAATGGTTTCCCAACTCCTCGCTATCACTATGCCACAAGCAAGGGCATTAGCTTTAAGAACATTAATGTTCTGTATTCCTTTTCACGTTATATGTATATCAATATTTACAAAGCAATGACTAAGTCACTGGGATAGCTTAGAAAAAATTACAGTGCTCTCACCCTGCGGTCTTTGGGCTTCTCCTCTGGGAGGAGCTCTCCCAGCAGCTCCAGATCCAAGTAGTCTTGTGAAGCAGTTAATAAGGAAATCAGTGAGACTTGGGGAAGGAACTTGTGGCCAAAAGAAGGATGGTCTTACACGCAGCAGGCTGAAAGAAACCTCTTAAGACAGCATGAACTGAGGCATGTATGTCTGTCTGTCTTTATTTCAGGCGGGCAACTGGGTATAAATGACATCGTTCGTGAATATGCAACTTTAAGTAAATGTGTTAAATGTCAAATGTTGTATTTGTAACTCTTGCAAATTATGTAACTCTTGCATATGTTTACCACCACACCCCATCACCTGCTGGATCAGGTTGATTCCCACTATAGAATTAGTAGCTGCAGGTTTTTTTTACCATCAGATACTGAATAATGAGTTAGATGAGTGACTTCCTACATACCACCTAAATTTTATTGCCCCCTGCCCACAAGATGATGTGTTCTAAAAAAGGCACTTACTTTAGTTCTAAGCTTTGCTTTTCCAAATATAGACAAATACCAAATGAGAAGTTCCTACAGTTTGACCATCAAATTCAGGGGTAGGTGACAATTGTCCTGCTGTGCATACGTATCCAGGGAAGGGAAAGTCTGAGACTGGACCAAAAAATTAGATAAAATACATGCCTCACTGTAAGTACAGAAAGCTGTCCTGCAGACTCATGAACATAAAATACGGCACATGTTTACGTGCCTTTCTGAATGAAAACCTCAATAACTTCCCTTTCTGGAGTCTGCATCATTGGTTTTCACAGCCCACAGCTGGGTTTTCCAACAGACGTGCTTACTCCATGAAGAAGGTGAAGGAAAGTGCTCCTCGGGTTTGCCCTTGTGCTTCACCCTCCTCTTTCCAGACTCCCTGCCCCAAAGCTGTTGGCTGAGTCCCAGCAGCAGGGAGGGGACCTGATGGTAAAGACAAGTCCACTCCAGGAATTCCTCCAGCAGGGAGGGCCCCTCTGAGCACAGCTGGCTGGGAAGTTCCAGCCTTCCGTCTGCGTGCTGCTAAGACCTTTGCATAGACCTTTCTCATTTTATTTCTGATTAATTATATGATAACTTTCATAACACATTGTATAAGAAACGTTTCATTAAGATTTCTGGGTGAACACACGCAGACACTCAGAAAAGTGACATTTTCTTCAGCATGCCCAAAGTTTTATAAAGCCAGACCAGAGGAATCATTTCCAATTTTAAGCTTGGTTACCAGGGAGCCAGGGAAGTCATTACCTTGTAAATTATTTATTACTCTGTGGCCCCCAAAATAACAGCCCCCCAGGAATCCAAAATAAGAATGTAGAAACATCTACGCTCATGCCTAGTCTCATTACTAGGCGCATGCACATGACAACTTTGTTTCATATAAATATTATGTATAATTTTATTAGAAAGAAATACTATTTTGATGTTAAGACATCAAGTTATAAGCAGGATAATAAAGAGTTATTTTATTAATATTAGAAATATATTTAATGGAAACATTTGCAAGAGTGTGTAGTGATGGCAAAATGCTGATTGTTAATGGGTTTAACAAAATTGTAAAGCTTGGAAAATGTTTTCTTTCAACACTGTGCCAAGAACATACAGGATTAGTCTTTCTTGCAAAGCTGGAATACTGACACAGAAGAATTCCTATGTAGTCAGGCTCAACGAGGAAAAGGGGAGGTAAATTGATTGCAAATGGAATTAAGGTAATCCCTGGCGTTACTGTTGGTATCGCAGCTTGAGTAACCTTCTTCCTAGAAGTATTTCAGAGTTAAAACGCTAAGCCCCAGAGAAGCAACAAAAGATGCAGGTGGGGTCCAAGAATTTGTTAATTTCACATTAAAATCCGTATGTTTGTTCCTATTACACATTCCAATAACGATACTGTTCACTTTATTTATATAAGTATATGAAATACTAAAATGTGTATAA
The DNA here is from genome assembly GCF_000699145.1 of Aptenodytes forsteri. NCBI lineage: Eukaryota > Metazoa > Chordata > Aves > Sphenisciformes > Spheniscidae > Aptenodytes > Aptenodytes forsteri. Next base: position 3,970,449 of record NW_008795938.1, read on the forward strand.
AATGATTGTGATTTTATGATGTATTCATAATAACAAAGATATTTTTTCTTACGGTGTTGGTAGCCGCTTTTGTTACACATCCTTTCTCTGAAATACAGAAATGCTGACCGCAAGAGACAAGTAGCAGGAAACCTCCTTGTGCTGCCTTTCAGCTTGTTTCCTGCAGCTGAACTACAGACACTGCCAGGAGGGCTCTGGGGGATGACCTCACGCAGAACAGGGCGGGTGTCTGCCTTTGTGGAAGTAAGGCAGGCGCCCACCTCCACTATTGGGATGGCGGGTCCAGCGCGCCGTGAGGGCTACGCGAGGCCGGATCCAGCGGCCTTCACCCCACGCTGCCGGCGTACGCGGCTTCTGTGCAGCCTGGGGATGCGATGCGGGGTTCCGAGGCTCCTCCGGCATCCCGCCGCCGGTACCGGGGGAAAAAAGGGAGAGTAAGGTAGAGGGTCTGGAAGGCCTCGCCCGCCCTTGGCGCCTGGCTGAGCCCCTCCCCGCAGCCCCGGGAGCCTCCTGTGAGGGCGG
>NW_008795938.1:3971777-3974397 GCF_000699145.1 Aptenodytes forsteri
ACCGCGGCTCCGCCTCCTTCCTCCCCGCAGCTCATCGAGTACGCCAAGCTGGGGGACACCAACGAGCGCGCCATGCGCATGGCGAACTTCTGGCTGACGGTGAGTACCCCTCCCCAGATCCCTCGTTGCCCCCCGCAGCCCCGGTGCTGGAGCTGAGCATGCCGCCCCGCAGGAAAAGGACCTCATCCACAAGCTGTTCAAGGTGCTGGCACCCCGGTTCCAGCCCCACCCCGGCAGCTACACCCGCCTGCTGCAGATCCCCAACCGGGATGGCCTTGACCGCGCCAAGATGGCGGTCATCGAGCTCAAGGGGAACCCCTTCCCACCGCTCATCTGCCCGCGACGCGACACCGAGAAGACACTGCTCAACCAGCTGCTGAAGGGCTACCGGGAGGACATGCAGCGGGCGGCAGCCCCACAGGCCCCCGAGGGCACCCCTGTCTAGGCATCCCCCTCTGCCCTGAGGGAGGCCCCGTGCCTGCACAGGGACGGGGTTTGGCGTGAGCTGCCCACGCACCAGCCAGCTTGTTGCTGTCCTGGAGCACAGGAATGGAGGACGTCCCAGGAGGTCTGAAGGTTGATGACTGACCTTGAGTTGCTGTGACAGGGGCACAAGCTCAAGGTTTACTCGCTGCTTCCTGCGGTTTGAATAGAGACTCGGCAAGAGAAGGAAATCAAGCTGGGAGCCCTAATGGTTGATATTCTCTGTGTAAATAAACTCTGTTCAGAAAGTGAGTTTGCTTCTATTTGGAGTATATTCCAGTGCACAAGTTAGTAACTTATTCCAGCAAAGACTGGGTTTGTTAGAGCTCCTGGTCCAACAGCCCTACTCTGAGGCAGCATCTCCCCTTCACTTCAGAGTGCAGTGTTTTCTAGAAGCGAGTGTGCAGCCTTTCAGGGTAGGAAATTCAGTGAAAAAATTAAGTTAGTTTTGCTGTTTCAGAAGCACTGAATGCAAATAGGATGGTAGCACTGAGATAAGTCTTAAAAGAGGCAGTACCAAAGGGACTTGTGTTATAATAAGGAGGCAACGTGGGCAGGAATAATAGTCATCTCTACCAAGAGCTTGTTAGACATTTCAGCCTCAGGTGTAGGGTTGCAAGAAATCTATGTATTGCCCTATTAGAACAAAAAGGGAGAGTAGCAGAACTTTTTCAGAGAGTGATATAACTACTGGGAGATAAGAAACTTAAATTGCTAGCTTCGTCTTTGATTTCAAGTACAGCTAGTACTAGAAAGTCCAAATATGCATATTTCCTATAGTACTAGAAAGTCCTAGCTGTAGCTTCTGAGTGGAGGAAAAAAAAAACCCAAACAAAAAACCCCCACCAAACGTGTTAGGTTCCTTCCTCCCTCCCAAGTTTCACAAACTTAAGACAAATGAGTGATCCTATGTAGTGAGTTAGCTGTATGGAAAGACAGAAAAAAAAAACCAAACCCAAGCGATGCTAACTTAAAATTTCGTAATTCTTTCTTCAGGACACTTACCTCACACAGTACCACTTGTTTTAATGAGCTGGTAATTCTTCAGGACAATCACCTCACACAGTACCACTTGTTTTAATGAATTCCAGTGAGAAATTAAAGATGTGTGGTACTGTTTAAGGAAGAAGGAAAAAACAGTCCAACTACTAAAAAGTCAGTGTTCAGACAGACCTTAATCTTTATGTTTCTAATGATCTTGAAATTGCCCTCTTTGCAGTTGACCTAGCGTCTTGCTCAAAAAGACGTTTTCCCCCTCAACAGAAGAGATGAGCCAAACTGCTGTTGCTGCAGAGCTTCCACATTATTAAAAGTCCATGTTGAGGCTTTAATGAAATACTCAAGAATAATACTTTCTCTGTATTTCTTCCTTAAATTGGTCTTTCATCCTAGTAAACTGAATCCTAGCACGTTACCAGCGATCGACGACCCAGCATGCTGACTGTAGCCCTCTGGAGACTTTCCCAGTGCTTCAGGGGCAGAGGTGCTGCCCAGGCTTTTCACTGTAGCATTTCAAAGCGATAAGGCTACTGCATACCTTGAAGGCAAAGGCGAGTGCTGTTTCACCTGCTTAATCTCTCAGGATTCAGATTAGAAATGTGAATGCTGTTTGATAAGCGTAAGTCTGTGTTACCTGCCAGTTTATTTCAGCAGATTTAACTTTTCTGTGGGATTGATGAGAAACTGAGAGGTAGGATTTTAACCACTGAATCATTTTCCCTTGGTCTGCCCACCTGTCACTTTCTTAGAGGAGGAGAGACAGTAACTGTCTAGCTATTTTGGTAGAAAACTCAAGGATGGGAATGATAAAAATATGTCAAGGGAGGAAGATGACTGTGGCCCTGTAGCACTAGCTGAAAATCCAGTGTTATGCCCATGTTACCATTATCCGAAACATCAGTTTTGATCAAGGGACCCAGAAGCAAGAGCAGGTAGACGTGCATGTAGACAAGTAAATGTGAAAACACTGATTTAGAAAGACAGTTGGATAAAAACATTTAATGAGGGAAAGCAGGTCAAGCTCTCTTCTGCTTGTCCTTAGATTAATAATCTGAGGGGAAAAAAAGTCATAGAATCATAGAATCATTGAGGTTGGAAAAGACCTCTAAGATCATCGAGTCCAACCGTCAACCCAACA
>NW_008795938.1:3974816-3985133 GCF_000699145.1 Aptenodytes forsteri
ACGATCACTTCCCTGCTCCTGCTGGCCACACTATTTCTGTCTAGAAAAAGTCTAGAAAAGCTAGAAGCTTCTAAGCTAAGTTGGGGAAGTCTTGATACAGATTTTTTATATACAAATCCTTAGTGTGCATACCTATTTTTTTTGCAATATCTGTATTAAGATTAGGACAGCTGACAAAGCATTCATAATCTCACAAGCACGGCGCGTAGTCCCTCTAAATGCAATTCTCCTACTATACATCCTTGAACGTTTCCTAAGATCGTGTAGGCTTCTACCAAGAGGGGCGGTTGTCCTGCCAGTCTGTCTTGTACTCAGGTGGGTCAGGCTTTCAGCTGCCTGTAGAGGAAAACAAAGGGGAAGTTCACTGTTAATACATGAAATCTGTCCTTACTATTCCCTTGTATCCTGGCTGCCAGAGTCAGGTCTTCTCTGTCAGCCTTATAACCGTGTCATACATGCAAATACACAGGTCCGTATGATCATTTTTATGTTCTGACCCTTCCCTCAGCCCCTTCCACCTCTGGAAAATAGATGCCTACCTGACTGCAGTTGTGAGACTCCGATACCAGTCATTAATATCTTGTTGGTCACCAGACATCAACAACAGTGTCTTGTGTGGAAAGGAAAGCTGAAAGGCAAACAGAATCTGGTGCCACCCTGTGGCATTCCTTGCCAAGGCAGCAACTCTGATAAAAGGAGAGCCATCACCACTGAACTCAACTCAGCCCGGCATGCTGATTTCCACCATTTTCTTTCCCAGATAGAAAAAATCAGCATTGGTACTAGGAGAAGCCAGAGGCTGGACAGTACAGAGCGAGTGCCAGTCTTGTCCATTCCTTCCAGCCACAGATGACAGCTCACTTTGACTTAATAGGGGGTTTGGAAGTGGGCAATTACAGTTCTCAGCAGCTCTTCATCCATTTTTCTCCTGTATTCCAAGCTGCCCCTAGGGGTCCTTCCACTACCACCATCTACAGATCACAGCTTACCCAGAGTCTTCCCTGTCACAGCTCACAAGGAATGAGCTAACACAGCCCCCAGGTGCTGCAACCTAGGAAGACCTGAACTTGAAACCCCTACCTAAGGCATCAGTCCCAGTCAAAGACCCTGCAGCCCTCAGGGAGTTAGATGCACAAGCAGTATCTGTTGTGATAATACCCACATCTTTTTGCATTCTCTGTTTTTCAGGGTTTTCTATAAGCTCAGTCCACAGTCAACGTAATGCTACATATTCATTGTCACATGACTGTGGGGCTGTCTCCCCAGACATGTGGCTCTGATGAGGGCATATCAGAGTCTTATCAGAACCTCCTCACCCGAGATGAGTGAAGCAACCAGCAACCTGTACCCCAGCGTGCTCAGGAGGGCCTGCACCACGAAAGGAAACGGACCTACATCACTCAAGAAGAGAAGGGTTGCCCTAACTCAGACGAGTTCATTGCATTTACCGTTGTCACCACTCTCATCATCTCAGTCCTGCTGCTGCTGAGGCAGCTAGAGACCTGCTTTGCAAGTCTGACTCCACTGATGCTTCTGCCAGGCAGAAGCGGGAAGACTTACACTGAGGAGCCCTCCCTGGCTCTGCGTGTGGCCGAACACTTTATCCACTACGCACTGGTGAAGCGGGTAGACAGCCTGGCATGCCAGTTTGTTTGAGCTCAGCGGGTGCAGTGGGTGGCAGGGCTTTGTTGCAATAAAGATATCAGAAAAAAGGAAGAACATCCTGCGCTTCAGTTCTTCTCCCTTTGAAGGCACCACCAAAAGCCAGCCTTCCCGGATATACCAACGCCCTAGGCATGCAAGGGAAATAAAGACAGTTGTCAGATCATCACTGGAGAAAAAAAAGGCGGTAATGAGACAAACAGGAATACAGTGAGCTGCCCTTGTAGGTTACCAGGTTCTACATCAATTCCAGTCACTAGAAGGCACTGAGTATCAACTGGGGCCAGCTCACCAGCACTGATGGCACCCATGAAGAAACAGTGATCGGCTCAAAACTTTTAGTATATGAGGAGCAGACTGAAATTGTTATAAATATACTATGTTAATTAAGAGGATATTACGATATGCAAAGCTGTTTAAAGAGACCAGAACAAAAACATGGTTTGAAAATGGTATGCATACCTTTCAATTAACATAAGCCTTTCAGAAAACATACCATGAACTATCTTAAATTGTGTTGCCCAATCATTTGTCATTAGTGGTGAAACAGAAGTTAGCCTAAGCTTTGAACATTTATTTTATTTTCCCCTTGTTTTGTTTGCTTTTAAAATTTTGCAAATTTAATTTTGCAATTTAAAAAAAAAACCACAAACGTTTCACAGGTCATCTAACTATACACGGACCTCCGGTAGTTAATAGACTACAGAATGCAGATTACTGTTCTAATGAGAAGACAGCAAAGGGGATACAAAACAACATATTAAAAGGAAGGTCTGAATAGGCAACCTTATCAACCTTCTCTTTCAGAATAGGGCCCAGTGTCATCTACCCATGAAATTAATTGCAGTAAAACAAAAGGCAGAGAAATCAGCAGGAAAAAAATCAAAACAATTCTATAAACCTAGCTGAAGCAGCAATAAAAAAAATGGCATCTGCACAAAATGGAATAATTAAAGCAGTGCCTCTACCTAGAAGGATTATTGTACAAGATGGCCATCAACTCATGGGAATTATGAAGACACCTGCCAGTAAGATTATTTATAAAAATTTAAAGCCATAATAAGGTATTGCCATCTGGCCTGGGAAACACCTGCCAGAGAATTTCAGCCACTGTTTTTCATGCCTCAGCTTCTGGCTGAGCTACTAAGTACTTTTTAGAGAACAACACAATTTTGTTTTAATTATGGATTGCGTCTTAGTTAGTATGCTACAGTCACAAAACAGAGGCAAGTGAATTCCTGCTTAGCTTACTCCACAGGAACCACTCCTCTTATCTGAATAAGAAACGGAGAAAGAGATGGGTGAGGTGCAGGAATCAGTCCAAAATAAATGGAAGGAAGGTGTCAGCAGCCTGGGGCTGGACTGGGAACTGTTTCCCTCAGGCTAAGCTGTGATCAGACTCCCTGGCATACAGTTTGAGCTGGACTGTGCTGGAAGTCTTGGGATATAGATCCGTGTTCAGGATTCCCAGGGGCACTTGATTTAGGAAATTCTTGTGAAAGGAGGGCAAGGAAATATCCCTAGGGAAGCTAGGGATGACAGACAGTGTGGTATGTTAAGGAGGCAGTTCTGGGTAAGATGGTATTTTCCCTATATATGGAAGGCAGCAAGAAAAGCAGGGTCTCTTAATTGGGAGCAGCTCATCTCAGAGGCACTGCTCAATGTGAGATACCCAACTCCAAAGCTACCCCTTTTCTCTGAATCTATAGCATTACGTTTTCTCACCTCTTCCTTCCTAGTAACAGGATGCAATCTTAACAGTTCTGCAAATGCTAGCTTTTTTCTAGAAAGCTGGCCCAGAAATAGCAAGCCCCAGCTGTCTCTTACTTTTCTGTTTCTCACATCCAACAGCACCTATTTTACTCCAACTAATGGAGAACACGACCATCACAATTCTCTGCCCTAGATAATGGAAAGGTGTCTATATACCCTCGTCCTACTACATGTCTCAGAATATTCAGAGACAAAAAAAACAAGTGGACCCAACGCTTTCAAACAATGCTCATCTCTGATCTAGCTATACTGTTTTGGGGTTGGATTTTTTTTGTCATGGGTTATCTTATCAGTTCTGTCATCAGGATAACTGATTTACCTTTTTACTTATGCACTACCCCAATGTGTCCAGGCACCCCCAACAAGAGCATGCTCAGTATAAGCAGAGCACACCTGTGTTACCTCCCTTTCAGTTAGCATCACCAAAAGGATTCTAAGACAAATGGGAAAGAGAATTGTAAATTAATCTGCCCATTGACAGAGCATCTTCGAGAATCATAACCTCCGATAAATAACCTCTTTTTCTACCCGATTTGTGCTGAAAAGAGTGTTGATAACACAGGGATGTTTTCGTTACTGCTGAGCAGTGCTTACACAGGGACAAGGCCTTTTCTGCTTCTCACACCTCCCCACCAGCGAGCAGGCTGGGGGTGCACAAGAAGTTGGGAGGGGACACGGCTGGGACAGCTGACCCCAACTGACCAAAGGGATATTCCACACCATATAACGTCATGCTCAGCATATAAAGCTGGGGGAAGAAGGAGGAAGGGGGGGATGTTCGGAGTTACGGTATTTGTCTTTCCAAGTAATGGTTATGCGTGATGGAGCCCTGCTTTCCTGGAGATGGCTGAACACCTGCCTGCCCATGGGAAGTAGTGAATGAATTCCTTGGTTTGCTCTGCTTGTGCATGTGGCTTTCGTTTTATCTCAACTATCAACACAAATACTCTGATTTCTGGCACAGTTTAATGCTGCAGATAAAAGAAGTTTCCTCACGTATAGGGTGTAAGCAGCAGTCCATGAAGCTTGTAGCTCAAGGTAAAAACCAACACAGTCCTTGGGCCCTTGACACTCAAATCTATGGAGTAGGAAGAACACCGCTACTTACGCTCTCCCAAAATTATTTAATGTCTTTGTGTCATTCTTACCTAGGACTTACGCTCCTGACCTCCTTAGGCTCCTGTGACTAACTTTCTATGTGTGATCAGCTCCTCCTATCTGAATGTGAGGCAATTAAGCTGCTGCTTATCCTTTCTAAAAAATTCTTAATTAAAAAAAAAAAGTGCCTGAACTACTTACTAGTTACATTCCTTCACCAGCTACCTATGGAATTGGGCCAGAAGGGGAAAACTGGTTAATATGAGTTGAGTCAGAGATGACAGCAAGCATATCTCCAGTTATCTCAGCTTGGCAGAAGAAAAACAGAGCTGTCAGTAAGACCCACCTGGAGTCAACACCTGGGTCTTCTGTCCTTTGAGTAGTTTCTGAACCCGAAGTAGCTGCAATGAGTTCTCTCTCTTATGAATGATGTCTTGGACCCACCGAGATACCTCAGAAATGCATTTCACAGCCTCTGAAATTATAGCAGCATATCCTGAGGTTATCACAATTGAGTACATATTACACCTTATCTATCTTGCTGTGAAAAGATAAGATGAAATTAAGAAGCAAATGTTTTAAACCAAGTATCAACAACAGATGTATTCAGTAATTTCAGCAGGAAATTGGACTAGATGACCTCCAGAGGCCTCTCTCCAACCAACACTTCTGCGGATCTAGAAAACATTTATTTGCCAATGAAACATTAGGCAGAGGAATAATGGCCTGGATTTGGAAGGAAAAACAGGAAAAGAGCCCCACAAGTGGTGTTAACTGCTAGTAGATACGGCATGAAGGACATGAATTATCCTGGAAAATTGGAAAAATGACCAATAGAGTCATAGAATGGTTTGGGTTGGAAGGAACCTGTAAAGATCATCTAGTCCAACCCCTCTGCCATGGGCAGAAACATTTCTCACTCGATCAGTTGCTCAAAGCCCTGTCCAACCTAACCTTGAACACTTCCAGTGATGGGGCATCAACAGCTTCCCTGGGCAACCTGTTCTTACCACCCTCATTGTAAAAAACAGAGCTGCCATTTCTCCGACCTAACCCCTAGGCCACTTTTCCAGTCAGGTACTCTACATTTTTATTCCCTATGTGTTCTCAGGGACATCTTGATCAAGATGGAGAAGGGAAATAGTAATCCACTAGAACCCCAGAAAGAAGAAGATTTTTCTTCCTGTGTAAGTAGACAGAAGACAAGAATCCAAATATTATTAGCAAGGAGACTAACACTGATCCAAGTGCCAGCATCTACAGGTAGAATCATACTTGCAAGTTTCTGGTACTCAGCACTGTCTGGGCTGGTGTTCTCCAGGAGGTCTCTGAGGAAATGCTTGTACCTAAGATAGAGAGAGCAGGTTTATTTCACAAAAAGATACCAGGAACAGCAGCATCTCCTATTAGTGACAGAATGATGAACAATACTCTGCCAGGAGATGGAGCACACACCTCTAAGTCAAACCAAGCAGCTTTTGGTCACAATTCTTCAATCACATTCATTTTATCTTCAAATTTATCAACTAAATTAACCTAAGTATTTTATACATTTGCAAGCCTTTGGCATTTCCTGGGGATCTGATAAAAGCAACCTCACATATTACTTAAGTTCATGAGACTCTCTTAGCATTCATATAAAAATGCCTTCAATAACAGACAAATTTCCCTTTGAACTACGTTGGGTTTTTTTTAATGTCTGAATGGTAGCATTCATACCATATGTTTCCTGCCCACACAAGAAAATAAAGGCATTTCTATAAGAACCAGGAGCCACCTTTTTCTGGTAAAGACTGGAGAGGAAAAAAGAAAGGATCAGATCTCCGCAAATGCTTTCTCCCAGTAAAGTCAAACTGTTTTCAGTCTGAAATGACAGAAGAAATATCACATTGAATAGATTCATGAACTGGCAGAAGTCATATGACCTGCAGTATATGTAAAAGAGTTTCTAAGAAGCTTGAACATGAAAGAGCTGATTAATGAAAAAATTACACCTTCTGTTAAAAAGCCACCATTTTTCCAAACAGTTGGACAGCAACAAATATACTGCTATTTTACAAATTTAAAGGAACAATCCAAAGAATTACAGTAAAAAGAAAGTTTATGTTTATATCTGCCAAGCTGATTAAAAAGGTTACATAAAGCTACCTGAAAGACTGTGGTATGCTCAATCCGAGTTATTTTCAAAGAAACGAGGCTCTCAATCTCTCAAATTGGCTTTAGCGTGGATAAGACCATGGTTGAAGAGCAGCTACTTGATCTATAGCAGCAGCAGCAGCTGGGTTCCCAGCAAACTACCCGTGCTCTGTACTACCCACATACCCTCCCCAAGAGAGGGCAGCCCTTGAGTGCATGCAGCACTCGCCTCGTGCAGTCAGCCTGCCTCTTCAAAGGGGAGATGATGCCTCAAGGGGGGAATGCAGCAATCCAGACTGGATCTGTCCAGGCTCAGACAACTGCAATAGGCACCAAATGTGAGGAAAGCATATGGCCCTGATAACCAGAGAGGGGAGAAAAGCTCCCCCGCGTTCATTGATCTCAACTCTCTCCAAAAGCAATCATCTACAAGAGAGGAGAGTCACAATGCTCCAGGTCAGCAACCTGCACAAAAGCGGAACAAGACCACCTCTGGCAGAGACCACCACTTCTGCAGCACTTCGGACAGCTTGCTTTTGTTCAGGGCCTAACTTCAGTAGCTTACCGAGATGACAGAAAGCCTCCACTTCGTTTCTACCTGAGAGCTAGATGAAAAGCTTAGGAGCCAGGGCTAAACATAGCTACCTCTCTGCACCACCTCTCATCCAGGTACACTGATTCCACTTTACAGGCACGTCTTCAGGTCTGTTTCATTGCTGTCTATATGCTCCGATTTTGAGACACATTGAGCAACTTTACCTCCCATAGCAACAAAGACACTGTTATGTTCCTTTTTCCCTCTCATACTAACACCTTGAAGACTCAGAATTGCTTACTTACTGGTGCAACCTCTGCAGGGGCAAAGGAAGCAGATCCTCTAGTTTCCTCCCTTGAAACTGAGGTCGAGTCTCCTGGAGTTTCTTAAACCGTCGGAATGACTTATTTTTCCTCAGTTGCTCCTGTGTGCAGCAGAAAAGGCATATAGCTTTGAGACTATAGAAAGAAGCATGTGCTCTAGTCTGCACCAGAGCTTGGAACTCTTAAAACTCTTAGAGTTTAGCACTCCAGTCCTAAATGCAAGCATCAACAACTTCTTTTGTGGCCATGGGCAAGCAATTCCCTTTCTCCTGACACCATTTCCCAGCGGGTAATGGAAGCGATATCCCCTCTTCATACATGCACAGCAGTATAAAGCTAGCATACTCAGCAAATTGAAATGAAGAAAAAAAGGAAGGTTGACTCAGATAGGAAAACAAGGATTCCACCTGTGGCTTTTTGCCATTCATTTCAAGACAAAGAAATACAGCCCTGCATTCCCATTGCCTCAAGGCAAGCATCCAAAATGACTTTCTCTCTTGGGAAATCAAAAGTGTGAATATATGCATGCAAACAGAACAGAAGGGAAACATCCCAGTACATCCTGCAGCTCGGAACAAGCACAGACAAAAACTGGAAGTCGGATGGTTTAAATTCCAGATACGGCTGTCAGGACTTTGAAATAAAAATATATCCTTCTGAAATTTCTTGGAAGACAGGTTGTATTTGGAGAGGTAAGTGGGAAGGAAAAATTTTTCTTCTACCATAGAAAAAAAAATTGGGAAGGAAAAGGAAATCCCACTGTTAGGATACAGTTAGTGGTAGTGGGAAAGACTAGAAGACCTGATAATTCTCCAGGAAGAGATCACTGTCCCCTAACATTCCCACTGCAAACTCTCCAGGCTTGCCAGTCAAGGAGGAGCGGGAGTAAATACAGAACTCTGTTTGAGAAAGCTGTGCTCAGCGTATGCACATACATACACAAAACCTGAAACAAGCTTCAAAAATTTGAAGCTCTAAATAAGTAGAGAAGTTTTCACCATTCTATTATGGAAGAAAGACTGAGAAAATAGCAGCAGCCCAGAAAAAGGAAGAAAACTGATAACTCCAGAAACAGAAGAAAAAGGGAAGGATGTAGCTGTTTCACAGAATGGAGAAAGAGAGGGAAGAACATGAAGAATAAAGGGGATATTTACCTTCAAGGTTTTATTTGCCTGCTCCAAATTCTCAGCGTAATGGCCATAAAGCTCCAGGTTCTGACAGAAATTTTCCAATCCTGGTCCCAAATTCCCTCTCTCCAGGTGAAGCGACAGAACACTGTGCACAAGGAGCAAAGATAGCTCGTGAGGCGTACATTACTGATGGCATTTTCACAGCTCCCTCTGGTTCACTCCTATGCTGACCTTCCTTTGCCAGTCTCCATCTCACATCCAGTTTCTGTGCCAAATATGTGCTTGGTGGTCACAGAGTAAGGCATAGAAAACATCCCTTAAAAATACCGCGGAGCAGACTTACTGGGTTTAAACCACTATCCAGAGAGCAACTGGGCATCTGGATACGTGGATACAGATCAGCAGTTTCCTGGGTACACCTGTAAGTGCCACCAAGGCTAGCAGTGCTAGAAGTGAATGCCTGTTTTGCAAGGTGTTAGCTTTATTTCCTGAAATCTTACTTTCTCATCAATATAGGGTCCTCCCCATATAATTACAGGAATCACATCAGCGTGTTCACTTACTGGCTCGCCGAATATATGGATTCCAGGGGTCCAAATATGGTTTCCAACACAGCAGGTTTCAGTGTCCCTTTGGCCTTTAAAATTGTCACAAAGAACTAAGTAGGAAAAAAGAGAGAATTTCAAACAGGTAAAATTCAGAGGTCACTCAAAGGTTATTCGTGGCACACAGCAGAAGCAAGAATTTGCAGCCTGAACATTCTGTAGCTCAAAAGGATACCAAACAGGCATTGTGAATGCCTACCTAAGATATCTATCATCAGATGTAAGCCTTCTTGGTAACTTTGACCATAACTGTAAACACGTGGAACAGCACTACAGCACCGATAGAGTCTATTTCAGTATTCCTAGATGTATCTGTTTTTCACCACCTTGTTCATAATTTATCTGTCTTATCTGTGCCCCTATGTTTCATACATCTCAGGCATCTTAAGGAGAGTCCCCTATACAATCAAAACTTAAAGATTTATATCTGTGTACAGACCAAAGCCAAGGGGCCAAAACCACAAGTTATTGGATATTACAGAGGAGGTAAAAGAAAAAACCTTTCAGCCCCAGCAGTTGTCCCATGCAGTAGGGATGTACCGAAGTCTTGCTCTTGACTCTTCCCCATGACAACACAAATAAGTACACGCTGCCTGAAGGTAGCCAGATATCAGAAGGCGACAAAATACTCACTGTGACCACCAAATCCAGCTGCTCAAGGTATTTGTGTTCTGTTTCCAGCAGCTCCTTGGCTGTCCGGCTGCGCTTTCTCTCCCAGCGAGCCCTCTGCTCTTCCACAGTGTTTGCTCCAGCCATAAACAGCAGGGACGAGTCACTCATGGCAGCCTCAGTGCTGATATACAGAAAAGTAACCGGTCCTGAAGAGCCAAGAGAAACGGACACACAACAAAAGAATAACCTATGCTGCAGGGTAGGATTCTGAACTACAAACGCTACACTTTACTATGAAAGAAGGTGGTGTGGTTTAACCTCAGTCGGCAACCTGAACTACAACGCTACACTTTACTATGAAAGAAGGTGGTGTGGTTTAACCTCAGTCGGCCCCCCCCCAGCCACTCGCTCATTCCCCCCAGTGGGATGTGGGATGAGAATCG
>NW_008795938.1:3990461-3992849 GCF_000699145.1 Aptenodytes forsteri
GTTTTAATAACAAACCTCCCAGGCAAAACATCACTAATCACTGCAGACCACAGCCAACTGCAAAAACCAACGCCAATCTCTAACATGTACAGCAAAAAAGAAGAGCATGATGCAGATTAGACAAACCAATATCAAGAACAGATGAACCAACATTGTCACCCGCAACTGTTAACAGACATAAATTCCTTAATGCGCTCTGGTTAATCTGTTATTATCTCAAACCCTTTGAGGCCCACGTTGGGCACCAAAAAGGACTGTCATGGTTTAATGTCAGTCGGCAACTGAGTACCACACAGCCACTCGCTCACTCCCCCCTGCCCGCAGTGGGTTGGGGTAGAGAATCAGAAGAGTGAAAGTGAGAAAAACTCATGGGTTGAGATAAAAACAGCTACTAGGAAGGAAATTAACTCTATCCCAGCCAAAACCAGGACAGAAGGGAAGTCAATTGCCACTACAAACTGTACGCTTTACTATGAAAAAAGGGAAGTCAATTGCCAGCAACCGTTATTAATAGTTTCCTTCTGCATTCCTACCCACAGGTACAGGAGCCCTGCATCAACCAGAGGAACAGTGTTAGAAAGACCAAACCGTGAAAGCAAAAGCAGTACATTACTATACGTCTGTAAGCAAATCTCAAGTGTACAATCCTACTCACAAACCACTGCTTCCTGTGCTTTGCCCCATTCTCTGTGCAAAATTCTCAATAAACGCAAGGAAGTTAGTGGGTGGAAGAGGTACTGCGGGTAGGAGTAGAAAACAGCCATAAGATTTGTCTTGGGAGGGAGAGAGAGAGAGAGAGAGAGAGCGCGCGCACTCTTGCTTGTTTTCCTGTGGAAATTCGCAAGAAACAAGTGGTTTGCGTTGTCATTTTCTAACGAGAGAGCGCGCACTCTTGCTTGTTTTCCTGTGGAAATTCGCAAGAAACAAGTGGTTTGCGTTGTCATTTTCTAACAGTAGTTTGTGGTTTCAGAGATGAGAGAGACTAAGCAACTGCTGTGAATCACACTATCCACTTATTAACCAGCTTCGCTGCTGCTCTTCTCTTCTGCAAGAGCATCGTGGTTTTATTACAGAGAAAAAACACTCCCTCTTTTATCACCATCTCCCAGAGAACGAAGCATGTGTTAGCAAAGCACCGGTTAAATGTTGCTCTGCCTTTGATCAAAAGGCAGTGCGGGCTGTTGCACACTTGCCGCAGCATGAAGTCTGCAGTTTCTCTGGAAACTGGGCTCCCTCCACAAAAGTTCTGGCTCCCACATGGACAAACTATACTAATACAGGAAGATGTGTCATCGCAGAGAAGGGAGTTTGTCAAATACAGTCTTCCAGAGACATTTCAGATATCTAAATCAATGTCTGAAGCAAAAGTTTCACATCAAATGAGTACCAAGACTCATTTAACGAGTCAGCAAAAGTCCAGGTAGCTGAGGGATGTGTGCAGTATTTTATAGTAGCAGGAGCTTCTCCAGAGGTTTATCCTCATATTCGCTCACGACACAACCACAAGCCTAGCCGAGGCCACGTCTTGGTCAAACAGGGCAGGCCTGGCACCCCTGCGGATGGAGACACAGCACTGCAGGGAATACCGTGCAAGAGCTTAGCATTAGCATGCGGTTGCAGAGCACTCACCAACAATAGACTAAAAAGCTACCATTCACAGAGCACCTTTAGCCAGGGTAGGTTGCAGTCACGATTTTCATTTTGCAGCCCAATTTCTTTTAACAAATAATAATTAAAAAAAAACAGACAAAAAAAGTTACATCAGGTTTGACCATCTCCCGCTCGCATAAACCAGTGTAAACACTCCCATTGTTCCAAAATATATTACATTCTAACTGTCTCAGGTCTGTAGGGTGAGAGTTGTCTGGAGCCCATGGGTAGACTAGAAAATCCTTCACCTACAGGTGACAGAAGCACTCCAGCTGGCTTCTCTCTTCTCAGACTCAGAACAGAAACCACTGAATGCCTTCTGTAAAGTTCTCTACCTTATGATGCCCCATTACCAATATTCCTTGCAACATTTCTAAATTTTCTATCTCGAATATCCTCCAAAAATCTCCCTTTATTATCGCAACATAGCCACTCTTGATGGCTCAGAATCTGTGCTAACCACCTCGTGGGTCAGCTCCAAGGGCCGCACAGCTCCACATCCCACCTCTGAGGACGGTGACTGCTGAGGAAGAGGCGGCCTGAAGGCTCAGTCCCAGAGGCCTCAGGGCGGCTCTTATCTGCTCTCCCCTCCTGCTGCCGGCTTTAAACCGGCACACGCACCCCGCAGCACCCCACAGCCCAGCCCCCGCCGGCCCCACAGCGTCCCAGACCCACAGCGAGGCCCGCTGCCGCCTCAGCCCGGGCCGCCCCCTCACCCCCGGCCCCGCGTGGGGCCAC
>NW_008795938.1:3993412-3997354 GCF_000699145.1 Aptenodytes forsteri
CTACCACGCCATGCTGGGCCGCCGGGGCGGCGGGCCCCGGAGCCAGTGTATCGTCATCAGGTGAGGTCTGGGTGGGCGACCAGGCCGGGCTGGGGGCTTGCTGGAGCCAGGCAGAGGTGGGGGTCCGGGTGGTGGCCAGCGAGCTCTTGCTGGGCTCTCCCTGCTGAAGTTTCAGGTGAAGATCATCACCAATGCTGTTGGTGAGTCAAAATCCAGCTGCGCTTGCCATCCATTGCTCTTCCCGACCTCTCCGTTTGCGAACGGAGGTGCATGGCGAACAAAGCTGGCTTTTGTGGAGCAGCTTGGCTGCCGATGCTGGTAACGCAGCTGAATATGTCGGGTTTGCTTCTGGAGGGATGTGGCATTGGAAAGATTTAAACGACTCTGGGGAAAGCCATAGGGTGCTCTTCTTTCGTGAAACAACTCCCACCGTAACTGCTGTAATAGAGGTTATACATAATGAAAGGAACCTGTTTTCCCAAAGTGGAGCTTCCCATGTATAACCAAAGAGCAGGAGAAAGAAAAACGGAAGCTTTTTTGCCCTAAGACCTAAGGAAAAATCTTACTGTCGTGGGCAGTTTTCTGCACTAGAAGGGATAAAAATGGGCTGTGGTAACTGAAGAGCGTACCAGTGTCACAAGCATTTCACTCCATGATGTTACTATTGTTCTGCCAAAACTGCAGGGCAGCATCAGCTAGTAGAGAAAGCCTGAAACAACATCAACTATAGCAGAGAAAGCCTCAAACAGCATCAAGGAGAAAGCCTCAAAACACTAACTGCGTGTATTGTAGAGAACAGTTTAAATGCAATCTCAGTTAAAATGTTAATTGCCAGCTTGTTTGATTTAATATTCCTTCCTTTATGTTGGTCTTCTGTTCATTTTATCAGTATTTTCAGTCTACGTGGTGTGGAAATGACTTGCTGAATCACTGCTGAGTGTCGTGGTGGGACTGGGAGCTGACCTTGAGGGTCACTTGAGCCCCACTCATTTCTCTAGCCTGCAAGCCATCAGTGCTTGTGCTTTACATGAAGTCCTCTCATGAAGTGGTGGCTGTGGAGTCAGCAGGTGGAAGAGGTGCTGCTGGTAGGACTCTTAGGGATGGAGAACAGTCATAGTATTTGTCTTCGGAGATGGAAGACAAGAAAGAGTAACCTGTGGGCGTTTGCGAAGAAGTCAGCCGTCTGATTGTTTTCTGCCAGCAGTTTGTGGTCTCAGAGATGAGAGACTGAGCTACTCCTGTGCATCTTGCAACCCTATTAACTGGTCTGTGAGTTGTTGTCACAGGAAGTTCATGGTTTTGCTCTGTGCAAGTGGTGAAACACTCATTAATAAGATTACCTGGCTTGAGCAAAGTTGATGCAGAGGGGGGAGGAGGAAGTCACTCCTGTTAGACCACAGTTCATCAGAACAGCACGGGGACGCAGCAGGCTCTGCTATTCTTTGTGGTCTCTTTAGTCTCTCCAGCTTCATCTGGGAGGTCTGGATGGGATGTTTCAGAGGTTGATGTTGAATGCAGCGGCTGCCCCCAGGTGACAAATGCTCATTGCAATCAAGTTGTCCTGTGCTGCAAATTCCACTGGCTCCTCTTGCCATCCCAATCCCAACGGATGTTAGTCACAGCCTGGGTATGCTGTGGTATAGCAATTGGGTCTCCTGGAGATGACTTTGCTTTTCTTCACAGCCTGGGGCAGTTACACACCTGCAGCTGGATAGTGTTTGCAGGACCTCATGAAGCTGTTGTGCTTGTTGGAGGGTACAAGGACAAGATTGAACCATGGCAGTGCTGATTGATAGTGCTTTCATGGAGGAAGGAAGTCACTGAAAACAAAAGAAACATCTTATATACTGAGCAGGGGCGCTGTCTGGATGGCATGTTCTTAAATGGCAAAATGGTCTTATTTTGTTTGTGCATACTCGGATAGTGATGGCCTGATCTGTGCTTGAGATCAGGTATCTGTTGTAGTATTTGAGGTATTTAGCCACCTATGACACCTACTTGATCCCAAGCACAGAGCCACTGGGAGCTACAAAGCAGTAAAGCCACACCAGGTGCTCAAAGGTCGGGTGTGGAAACAGAGACCTGCCCTCAAGTATACCTTCAGCATTTCCTGCATATTTTTTTTTTATGGATGCACTGAAGTTCTCTGCTGGTATGATGTTGTCAGTCAAGGACATGTTGTCTCACTGACTGTACATTCCTCCTCCCAGGACTGGGGAAACTGCGCTTTCCAAGTGCTGCTTGTTTGACTTGGAGGTGGAGGTGCTGGGCACATGTGACAGCAGAGTGACGTGCACCGCTGCCGCTGTGGGTGTGGGCAGCTCTGTGGCCGTGTGCCCACATTCTCAACCGGCTGATGCATATGAATGTGTGAAGCGCCTGAGATTTGAGATTGCCGCAGTGTCTCAAGATCAGTACTCAGTTGTGGATATGACATGCATGGGGCAAATCTCTTTGAAGAAAGAGGAAGCTGTCAACTCCAGCATGTGTGAGGGAGTCAATGTATCAGATCACTTTTAAAGGAGGTTGTTTTCCAGAAGTTACATATATTTTTTTTCTTAAGAAACAGAGCAAATGGTCTGTCCTGTGCACCCCATCCAGAAGTGACGGCATGGGGTATATCTGTACTTCCTTGCAGATGGGGAAAAATTCCCCTGGGGAGGAATCGGGACCTCATGGAACCCACTGTGTAAAGCTGTGGTGTGAGTTTGTACTTACACATGCAGTTCAGCTGAAAAAGTTGTGAAACTCTTGGAGAGGAGAGCACTCTCATGTGATGGGGCACTAAGACATAAGGGGCAGAACAACTATACTTTACGGCTGCTGGAATTTCCTTTGCTTTTTCTTGGCAGCGGAGAGAGTGGTGCAGGGAAAACAGAGAGTACGAAGCTATTGTTGCAGCACATAATGAACCTATGCAAAGGCAACTCACAGCTGGAGCAGCAGATCCTTCAGGTAGGTCATTACAGGATGGTGCTTGATGCAGAAGCAACACTGCTGCAAGACAACTTGCGTTAGGCTCAGGAAGCCTGCTGATGAGTCACCACTGGAGGTCAGGGAGCAAATCGTAAGACACATAAGAAAATAGTGGATAAGGATGGTGAAATAGCTGACCGCAAATTAGAAGGGTTGGTGGTAGGTCAGTAATTGTGTTTGCTGGGAATATAGTGGTATCTTAAATGATAGAAAACCATTGCAATCATTTATCATGTTCTCTGTGACAAGGGATTAGGGGCATTTTCCCAAATAATTTCCTGTTTGAGGTAGAACAAGGACTTTTATTAGAAAAATGAAGTCTTGATTTAATGGTACACAGAGATGGAGAATCCACACAGCCTTCAGTCACCTTTACTTGGCTATTTATACTTACTGTCAGCCACATACCTGCTAACTGGCTAACTTCATCTTTGCTATTGTCATATACCTTTATTAGCTGATTTTGAAACGTATTTGTCTCTTTGGTCTGAAGTATTTCCACTTGAATTGCTCCCCAAGGAGTTGTGGGATTTTTTGAACAAATCATACCTTAACCTTCCATGTGATAGATTAAGTAGAGTAAGTTCTTGGACTACTTCATTTTAAAGTTTGTGTTTTTAGGTTTCCTGTAGAACCAGAGAGATCTTTCTGTGTGTGGTGCGTTGACCCTGGCTGGATACCAGGTGCCAACTAAGCCGCTCTATCACTCCCCCTCATCAACTGGACATGGGGAGAAAAATAGGACAAAAGGCTCGTGGGTCGAGATAAGGACAGAGAGATCACCCAGCAAGTACCATCATGGGCAAAACAGACTCGACTTGGGGAAAAAAAATTAATTTGATTTATTACCAATCAAATCAGAGTAGGATAATGAGAAATAAAACCAAATCTTAAAAACACCTTCCCCCAACCCCTCCCTTCTTCTCGGGTTTTACTTTACTCCCCATTTTCTCTACCTCCTCCCCC
>NW_008795938.1:3997615-4022737 GCF_000699145.1 Aptenodytes forsteri
CTGCCAGGGTCCTGCCCCAGCACGGGCTCTCCATGGGGTCACAGCCTCCTTTGGGGTACATCCACTTGCTCCAGTGTGGGGTCCTCCACGGGCTGCAGGTGGATATCTGCTCCTCCGTGGACCTCCGTGGGCTGCAGGGGGACAGCCTGCCTGACTGTTGTCTTCACCACGGGCTGCAGGAGAATCTCTTCTCCTGCGCTTGGTGCTCCGCCTCCCCCTCCTTCTTCACTGCTCTTGGTGTCTGCAGAGTTGTTCCTCTCACATATTCTCACTCCTCTCTTCTGGCTGCTGTTGCACAGCAATTTTTTCCCCTTCTTAAATATGTTATCACAGAGGTGCTACCACTGTTGCTGATGGGCTCGGCCTTGGCCGGCGGCAGGTCCATCTTGGAGCCGGCTGGAACTTGGCTCTGTCGACATGGGGGCAGCTTCTGGCATCTTCTCACAGAAAGCATCCCTGTAGCCCCCTCTGCTACCAAAACCTTGCCATGTAAACACTGTGGCTATGCTTTGGGCTCTGGAATGGCATATTATTTCAATGTGGTATCATCCATGGTGGATCCGAGGTGAATGCCTGTGCTCCGTTGTGGGAATGTGGCATTGATACACCTGCTGGCTCCACTTAGAGCTGGCTTGGGCCACGCTGCCAAGCTGTTTCTGACCTGAGCAGGTTCAGGAAGCAGGATAGCTGTGTTTGCTCAGCGTAGCGCCTGGCCTAGTGGACCCTGAAAGAGTTGACTGGCAATGCTTGTAGCCAGCTTGCAATTCCTCCATTGGAAACAAAGTTCACCTCAATCCAGGTGAGCTGCCCTTGGAAAACCTAGAGGTGACGGAAGAAATAACAGTCATCTTATTTGGTTCCTGTAGATCTATTCAAGGGCCAAGTTAGCCCTTTTGGGATTACAGTGTCATGCTGTAAAGCTGTGTTCAGCAGGCTGCCCGGCATGTACCCTAAGGCATCGTTCTTCCAACAGGCATTCTTTGCTGAAATACGGAAAAAGTGACCTTGTTTGCACCCAGTTTACCAAGCTGGTCTGATTGTTCTGTTAGTTTTCATTATAATTCACTGTCCTGAGCCTTATGCTGTCTACAAATTTCAGTAGCTGTTACCATGCTTACATTTACTGAGTGCCATGTTTACCTTGTTTATTGTTGTAGTATAGCAAATTATCTAGTGATACCACATCAGATGCTTTGTGGAAATCCGTTATACCAACCTTATCTTTTAACAAATGAGTCAATGATCTTACTGAGATCAAATCAGTTTGATTGTGCTTATTTTCAGTAATCTCATGCTGCTTAGTCTTTGTTATATTTGCCTCTTTCAGTTCCTTTATCCAGGATATGATAAAATAGGTGCTCTTGAGTACTCATGGAGTGGTTCCTATTCCAGCTGAATGCTGAATAGTAAATGCTAAAGTTAAATTTTTCCAAGTAAGTTAGATTGGATCATTGAAGAATGCTTGTTCTACTTGCTCACTTGTTTTAGGTAAATCCGTTGCTTGAAGCTTTTGGCAATGCCCAGACTGTGATGAATGACAACAGCAGCCGCTTTGGAAAATACATACAGCTGCGTTTCCAGAAGAATACAGGTAAAGTCAAGGGCAATTACTAGTTTGGGGGATGGTTAGGCACCGGAGGGAGTAGACTGAGTAGCCAGAACTTGTGGAGGGTGAAATTTTGACACTTGACTCCCTGTGGGAAGGGTGTGCAATTAAGTAAAATCTTACAGCAACCACAGCTGTAGGATAAGGCCTGGGTTTGGACAGTGTGGGAGTACAGGAAGGATATGGGGGAGACGGTGCAGGGGAGGTATCAATAGTACCCTGTGGTGCCAGAAGCCTTGGTTGCTGCTAAAGGAGGTGAGCAGACATCTCTTAAGATGATGGGAAGCATGGAGAAGCCCATTTGCAGGGTTCTGGGCAGCCTAGAGGGTGTTGTACACAAGAAAGTTATTTTAGACAATTCCATGCTCCTATCACCAAATAAGAGATGCAGGACAGCTCGGTCAGCTTCATGTTCCCAAGTCCAATGTTTACCCTGTCACCTTCTTGTGTGCAGTGCGAGGTGCAAAGCTGAGTGAGTACCTGTTAGAGAAGTCACGGGTAGTGCAACAAGATACCGGGGAGAGGAATTTCCATATCTTCTACTACATGTTTGCTGGACTCTCTTTGGAGGAAAAGGAGATGTATGGGCTATTGGATCCTTCACTCTACAGGTACTTCAAAGGCAGACCCTAGTTTAGTCTTCATGATGGGGGATGGAGGGGAAAGCAGCATAATGGAGCCTATGGCTCTGCCCTGTGGCTCTATCTGTGGAGCCTGGTACAGGTAAACAAATGAATGGAAGCTGGATTGGAATCTGAATGGAGGTGCATGAAGAGATCATATGGGTCATCATGGAAGCTGGGAGGTCTGGAGCCTCTTCTTTGTTGCATTACCTTGGAAAAGTTTTTTTCCCTTTCACGTCTCCACTGTGACTGATCTGCTTTGTTCCTTTGGGGTAGGACTGACTTGCTGTGCTGCTTGTGTGATGGTTTTTTATGGGATATACACTTTCTCAGGTACATAAGTGGACGATTTGGTACACAGGATGTAGCTCAACGCTGGAAGCACAAATACCAAGAGGTGCACAATGCCCTTGACATGGTGGGCTTCCAAGAACAGGTCAGTTCTGGGGTCATTTAATTTCCATCTGTGCTTCCTGCAGGAATAGGCTTTCTTTCTGGCTGCTGTTTTGAGGCTCAGTCTTATTTCTCTCCTCTCTGGATTTTCTGTGTTGCTTCCAAACCACCTGAGTCTGTCAGACTTTGTGTAGAGCCTTTTCCCACAGGCTTCCTGTGCCTTTCCCTCACCTCTCCAACTTCTGTGGCCTCCGTGTTGTATATGTTACATGCTGATAGGTTTTCAGTCACCCTTCTTTTGTGTTTTAGGAGCAAGTGGACATGCAGGCTATCTTGGCTGGTGTGTTGTCTCTGGGCAACGTGACCTTTGAGCCTGAGGAGAGCAATGGGTCTGTAAAAGTGAGTGAAGCCTCCTGGGGATGGCTGAAGGCTGCAGCGGTGAGTCACAAGAGCTGACAGAAACCTTACGGATATGATGCTGGTTCCCACTGGCGGTGTGACTGCAGGAGCTGCTCCTGCCAGAGACGGCAGAGGATGTTTCTACCTCAGAGTGTGAAGGCTCCTGAAGAGCAAGTTTTTTCCAGAAATGCACAGTATGACCCCACAACTGCATTTGTGTTCACTTCTATTCATTCCCCAAAAAACACTTCCCAGCTTTTTTCTCGTGTGTCTAGAACCAGTGTCTTGCATATGGCAATATCACACGTGTCTTGTTGACTTCATGCAATACAAGCTTTTTAAAATTAAGTGTTATATGTTACTAAGTGTGATGATACCTTGGAGAAATTCAGGTGTGCACTAGTTCTGTGTTTTCGACAGATCTTGTCCAAGGATACCACCTGAACTGCTATCAATTTTTGTTGGTTATCCAGAATTAAACTTTCTACTATTTCACATGAAATTATCTCAGATTAAGTAATAGATATTCCCCAGAACCATCCCATTTTTATTATATGGGATGGGTACATTATCCTGCTTTGTTAACAACACAGAACAGAAAAGTGTAACGTATTTCTGCCTTTTCTATGTCTTTTTATTTTGACCTATTTGAAATCCCAGCACCTTTGGTGCTATGGATTTGGTCCCATATCTTTGCCTGTTTCCCTCCTACACCATACCTGAAACAACCACCTACATCTGTTCAGCAGCCAACTTCTTTTTGTCTTACTTCTTAAAGTCTGTCTGCTTCTTGTTTTTTGCCCACGGGAGGGGAATTCCTGTTAAAGTGATTACTGAGGGGTTCAGTTGTGTCTGAGTTCCCTTTGTTTCCTGTCTCTCGTGGGTTCCTGTGACTCTGATGTCTGCTGAAGCTCAGACATCTCAGCACCTGCACAGTCACCTCCGTGTGGTGCTGTTCAATAAGTCATTAAACCACTCAGCAGGGACTGGCGTGGCTCCCAAAGAAGGTGAAAGGTGGCAGCACTGGGAGAGCAAAACAGAAAGTATTTCAGAGAGAGGGCAAGAGTGAGCTTCGTCACTGCAGGGATAGTGCAGATCTCAGAGCCTGCATCTGACTCCAGCGCTGCGAGATGTTAACAGTAAGACTTATCTTACAGTGGGGCTCAAAGGCCTGAATCTGAATCATGAACCCATTACACTGTGTGTTGCACAGACGCAAGGAGATGCAATCCCCACATGTAGAACCAGGGTTTACTGTTGTCCTGGTTTCAGCTGGGTTAGGTTAAACCACGACACTATTGACTGTCCTCATCTATTTCCTCTCTCCCAGGGTCAGTTTGGAGTCCAAGAAGATGAACTGTTAAAATGCCTTATTTGTACGATGTCAGTGACCCGAGGCGAGCAGATTCAGCGTTTTCACACCCAGCAGCAGGCAGAAGGTAAGAAACATAATGAACTGCAGATGTACTGGCTAGAAAGACTGACCCATATTTGGTGGAAGGGTGTCCCCACATATGTGCAACTTGTTGGGAACGAAGATGTCTGTCTGTGTCCCTTCATTCCTCTTGCACAGAGGCAAGTATGTCCATGTTTATCTGTTTAGTCTCTTACTGACATGTAGGAGCATGAATGCTGCTTTTGTTTGATCTCCAGGAGACTGCAGAAATTAAATGAGAAACCAAGGAATTAGCCTTGCTTTCTCCCTCAGTCCAGCCTAGAAGGAAACTGGAGGTATTTGTACAAAAGAGGGGAAGGCTCCTGTTGCAGAGTGCTGGCAGCGTGCAGAGCTCTAGGTAGTAGATGGAGAAATAACTGAGAGAATCAATGAGATAGCACGGTATCAGGGAGGGAGTGAGATGAAAGGGAAGTATGTTAAAGTAACAAGTGCAAGGTGTTTTTTTTCCTTTCAATAAGAAAAGAAAATAATCCAAGAGAATCTGCACAAAAAGGTTCAGTTAAAATGAAATATTTTAAAATTTTTTTAAAAAGGCACGAAATCCCAGGATTTCTAGATTATTCCTTAAAATAAATTAAAGAAAAAACTGAAAATGGGGAATTAGCTAGTTCTGTTTCCCAAATGTCTTCTCTTGCATCTCTCTAGACAATAAAATAAACATCTCCCAACAGTAGGTGCCTCATGCAGTAGGTCACGTTGATTTGGTCTCCTTCTTCTTTGAATGTCAGCAAGTTTTCCATCAATTGCATCCTCCTCTTGCCCACAGCGTTTAAACACTTGGCAGCTGTGGGCTAGGAGGAACAGAACCATTCAATTTTCCAAGTACAACTTGGAGCCTCTCACTTGGTTTAGTAGTGAGGGAATCCATACTCCGTAGACCTGCAGAGGGGAAAGCACGTCTGGATATTCTGAAAAGTGGCTGTACTTTTTTCGAAAGGAAATTTTCCATTTTAGATGGTCTCACAAGTGCCTTAGTATGTCATATCTGATCTTGTAGAAAGACTGTGAAGATTTTGGAATGAAAGAGCTCTTTTCGAGCTTACAGAGGACAGGGATAATCAGACGGATATCTAATGTTTATCCGATCTTTAAAATAGCTTCATAAACCACTAGACATTGTTGCTAGAGGTGGATGTATTGAGGCAGCTTGTGTGCTGTGTTCCCTGCTCTCCCTGGAGCCCTTCAGTGAGCTGCTGTTGTTCTCTCTGTGCAGATGCTCGGGACTCCATTGCAAAGGTGGCATATGGCCGAGTATTTGGCTGGATCGTTTGCAAGATCAATGAACTGCTGGCTGAGAACATGGATTCTGAGGTGGAACTGAGGGAGATAGGTGAGTTCTGCCTGCCTTGCTTCTGTTCTGTCCTCTAATGTGCGTCCCTCAGCCCCAACGAAGGAAAGGTACAACGTGAGGTTTCACAGAGATTGCGTGCAGGGATCCATTATCAAAGACATGATCAAGTTGGAGATACTAGTCAGCAGCATGAAGTCTGTAGGGCCTTGGCCAACTCTGAGCAGTTTGTTGGTCTGAAGCAACTGTGAGGCTGTAGTTCTGGGGCACTCTGGCTTTGCAGAGGAGCCGGGGGTGGGAGTGGGGCTTCTAACTAGCTCTCCAAGGAGAGTTATGGGAGAGGTGCTGCTGGTGACTTGGCTGGGGTTTCCCTGTCCCACAAGAGCTGGGTGATGGGAGATTTAGTTGTGTGTGGGGGTACGCAGCTATCTGCAGGGATGGTCTGCAGGCTCCATGATGTGCTCATCTTCCCTCTTTTAGGTATCTTGGATATTTTTGGGTTTGAAAACTTTGCAGTGAATCGTTTCGAACAGCTTTGCATAAACTTGGCCAATGAGCAGCTGCAGCACTTCTTCAACCATGTAAGTCTGCTATGGGTGATCTCACCTTGTGTGGTGGAGAAAGCAGAGCACTGATCTACCTGGCACATGAAGGAGAGCTTGGGGAAAAACAGGTCTGTTGCCTGGAGGGACAGAAATAGTGATTAGTGAAGCAGGGTAGAGAGCAGCAACCTTCTTTGCTGTGGCAGGAGAGCCACTGGTGCAGGGAAGGAAGGAGTAGAAGGGTCAAGCAATGACCAAAGTTGGCAGAGCAGGGACACTTACACTCTGAGAAGTGTTCCTGCTTTATGCACCAGGATCAGTGAGAGACAGGCTTACAGATGAGCACATAGAACAGCAGTTTCATCTTGGGCCTCTGATGCCGTGGGTGAGAGAGCAATGCCTCTGTCCTCAGTTCAGTGTGGGAAGCAAGATGTTTAGGGGTGCTCCAACCTCTTTTTATTCTGTTTCAGCACATTTTCCAGCTGGAGCAGGCTGCCTACAAGGAAGAAGAGCTGCCTTGGGAGACTATCACATTCAACAATAATCAACCTATTCTGGTGAGTGAGAGGACTGACAGAAGAGAATTGCTCCATCCAGCCAAGAGAGGAGTCTTACTCTTGCTCTCATGGGGAGGAGATGCACCTGGGAAGAACCTCTTCAAAGGGTGGTGTAGGTGAGAGTGGATGCCCTGTACTGCTTTAGATATGTGTAATGTGTCTCCTTTCCCTGCAGAATCTGCTCCTGGCCAAGCCACTTGGGCTTCTGTCTCTTCTGGATGAGCAGAGTGCATTTCCTCAGGTATGCATGAGATAGGGGATAGAAGAATAGTGTGGGGGAATGTAGCAATAAATATTTGGGCTGCAGAGGGAGCTCTTATGTTGGAGTGTGACTTTAAAGAGCAGGATGAGCAGAAGTATTCCCATGTGTGACTGATGAGACAGGACAGCCAGATAAGGGACAGTCTACTGATATTGGCATCCCTGTGGAGAGTCTGAGAGAGAGTACAGTATGAAACTGTTACACAGCCAAGGCCACTTCCAACACTTTGTTTTGCTTCTGTGTGCCCTGATCAGGTCTCTGTTGCAGCCTTATCGTTTGATTACGAAATCTGCTTTCTTGCAGGCAACTGATAAGACATTTGTGGATAAACTAAACAGCAGCTTCAAGGGGAATTTACACTTCCAGCCAGGCCGAAGCCGTGTTTTGGGCTTCAGCATCATTCACTATGCTGGGAAGGTATGTACTGTTTGCAGGAAGAATGCTGTTGTAACGTATGTAGGAGCAGGGAAATGTGCTGCTTGACAAATAAGGCTTTGATGTGAAGGAGTGTATGGTCTGACGATGATGTAACGGAAGTGATGTGTTCCCAGGAGTTGCCTCCTAGGATTCCCTGGGATTTCCATAGAAGGTATAGGAAGAGAGGACCCCTGAGGAAAGTGGGGCTACCTCTGGGAAGCATAGGATATTAGAAGAACCTGCTGTACTCATCATCGTTCTATTGGAGCTCTAGTCTTAAAATAGTCCTTTATAAAATAAAAGCCCTGCATCTGCTGTGCAGCACCAAAGGACAGTCTAATGGCTTTACCTTTACCTGTTGGGTTCCAAAGCATAGCAGTCACTATTTTATTGCAAGCACTGAGGAACACAGTGAGAGCAGCCAGGTGTTTTGAAAGTGGAGGCAATTATTTATACATTCGAATGGTATCTAAGCAGCTTGGGGTTTAGGACTGTGCATGTAACCTTACTGCTACCAATTTTGAAAGCATTGGCCCAAGTATGTTGAACTGATTGGAGATAATTTTTGGAGCAGGAGCAGAGATGACAATTCAGGTCATTGTAATAAGCAATTTAGTAATCCCATCTCACCATTGTTGACTAAGTTATTACCTGTGACATTCTTTATTACAAAAATTAACACCTAACGTAGAAAGGGAGCGCCAGGCTGGAGACGAGAAAGGAAGAGAGCAAGAGACACAAGGGGATGCATAACAACAGGATGGAAGCCTATTCAAAGGGAAGAGGGGGAGAGCAAGGAAAAGAGTGAAGCATAAACCAAAAATAAATGAAACTTCATAATCAAGGAAAGGAGAACAAGAAAAGGTGGATGTCTCAGTGTTGTGCTGCACTTCTGTGGTTCTAATGCCTCAGTGCCATCAGCGGGGTTTTGTTCCTCAGGATTTGCATCTGAATGGCATGCATATGCATTTACAGAATTCACGGTGTGAGCCAGTGTACAGAATTCACATGCCAGCCAATGTACATTCAGTTTAACAGTTGCTTCTGGCAAGCTGTGGAGGTGGCTTTCACAGCAAGCCTGTGAGCACTGCTGGCCTTAGTGACTTGCTGCCCTTTCCCCTAGGTACAATATACTGCTGGGGGCTTTCTAGAGAAGAACAGAGACACCTTGCCAGCCAACGTCCGTGGGCTCTTCATCAACAGCGTCACTCCCTTGCTCAGTGTGCTGTTCACAGGCAAGTCCCTCTGCTATGGTAGGGCATCCTACATGAATCAAGGCCCACCTCGGCAAGAGTTAAGTGTGGGGATGAGACTTGTATGCTATGAATGTGTTTCACAGCTGGCAGCCCCAGGGAGACTCTGGGAAGGCTGCAGCCTGGAGTGGGGCTGCTGGCATATACCGAGCTGGTGGAGCTGTTCATTCCTCCCTGGAGAGCAAGGCAGGTTGTATCCTCTTCCAGAGAATTATCCACTGCTCGGATGTCTTCCCTCAGATCAGATAGCCCACCTTCTCCAGGGCCAGTGCAGGACTGTCTCCACTAGCACTTTCCATATGCTCTGTTCTTATCTAGAAATGAAGCTAGACAAGGTCATAGCTTCTAGCTGTTCATGCTGAAAATAGAGTGCTGTAAAGCCACAAGCAATGAGTGTAGAGATTATCCTTTTCAAACACATTTTGTTTTTCAGGTACAATTTGTTAAAAAACCCTGAGGTCATGCATTATTTCTCTCCCACCGCTACACTCCCTTTTTCTAGTTATTGATAAGACCTCAGAGTCTCCAAGGCTTCTATGAAAGTAAACATTTAAAGAAAAGTCAGGTGGTCGCTTCCTTGGAATTTGTCTGGCCGAACACAGTGCTTCTGGTGCAGAAATTTTTTTTTTTCCTATTCAGTGCATGCCACTTTCTGGGATTTACAAGTAACTGATGAATTTCATTTCTATTCTCCACTGTGTTTTTCAGCTCTTACGCTCAAGAGTATCTTTCTTCATTACCACTTCCACACTGTTACTGAAGATACTTAGTCTAGTCCCAACTCTTTGAAAGTTCATAAACAGCAGAGAGAACCTGTTCTCAGACTGGTTGTCCAGTCCTGGGCAGCCGGCTCTAGGTGGCCCTGCTGAGCAAAGGCGTTAGCCCAGATGACCTCCAGAGGTCCCTTCCAGTCTCAACCATTCTGTGATACTATGATTCACATGAGACTGTTGCATCAAGGGTGTGCAAGACTGTCATTAGATCCTTCAGTAGATTCAACTTCCCTGAATTTTTCATCTTGTCACTGAATTAGTTTTAAGCCATCTGACTTTATATAACTTCCTGTCTTGACTGCTGTAGGTGAGCTTCCCATTTGCTATCTGTACTTTTTTCTGCATTGTTAGATGCCCATTGATGATATTTCTTTTGAAGGTCATTTAGGGTTGTTCAATAACCTGATTGCCTTGTCTTCTCAGTGGCAGAAAATAATACTGTATGCTTCATATATTTGCATTTTCTTCTCCCTTTCTTTAGCTCTTTCCTTTTATTTCCACGTGGTGAAACCTAATGCCCTGTTTGTGATTCAGTATTTGTAGGGAGACTTGTGTGTGAAGTGAGGCTTGAATGTTTAGACACGGTTGATTGCGAGCAAAGGTGCAAAATTAACTATTGTCTGTCTTCTTCCAGCCACTGTCTCCAGGACGGGGACACTAATGCCTCATGTGAAAGCCAAGGTATTGCACTTCAGGTCCACATGGCAATTGATAAATGATGGCATAGTTATCTGATATCTATTATTTGAGAAATTGGCTGAAAATGAGAGCAGACAGAAATTGGTTGAAAATAAGAGCAGACAGCAATCTGCTTGAAACAATTTCTCCTTTGTTTTTTACTGTTTGCTTCTGCTGATATGTTTAACTTGTCTTCCCTCCCCTGAAATTCATCCTCTTTCCTTTTTGCCGTCTGCCTTCCAGCAGAGCTCTTTGGATGGCAATCAAGCACTTCTTCCAGGGGTGATCTTTTGTTTGGGTCTGGTTTCAGGTCATACCAGGAGCAGACAACAAGTTCAACAGCACACGAAAACAGTCTGCCGGAGCTCAGTTCCGGGTAAAGTATTGCTGCACTGCAGTGCCCCTTGAGATGAGTGCAGTGATATTTTAGTGAGAGCTTTCGGGCTGCTAAGCATAGTTAAAGCATCCAGCATGTAGACAGGGGTTTTTCTGAGTGCCAAGTACAGCTGATAATGGTGGGAGTGACCATTGTTATCAGAGCCTGGGAAGTTGCTGTGGGGTGGTAAAACAGTTCTCGCTGCAGGATATTGCACGCTGGGGCCTGGCAGTGCTTTGGCTTGCTGGAATGTTGATCTTTCTCTGCCCTCGCCAGCATTCCCTGATGGTGCTCATGGAAAGGATGTATTCTGCCAACCCGCACTTTGTGCGCTGTATAAAGCCCAACAACCAAAAGGAGCCAGGTGTGGTGGACAGCCAGATGGTGCTGCTGCAGGTGAGGAAAAGCAGTGTCCTTTACAGGTACTTCTGCCACGTCTCAGTGGGGAGGGCACACCCCACCAAAAGGCTGTGCAGATAGCTGGAAGCTGACTGGTCTGAGCATCCCCTTGCAAGAGGAAGAGTAGGCGCACTTTTTATGCATGTAAATGTTCTGGGTACTTGGTTGTTTTTGTGACACAGACTGCTAGGTCCAGGTTTTGCAATCTTAGCTCTCTCCCGTTTTCTTTTTCATGAATGCAATGAGATCTGCTTGTCAGGCACTAGGATTCATCTTTGCATCTCCTGGATGGGGACTGGTACAGACAGTACTCCAGAAAAAATGATGCTTCCCGGAGGAGACTGTTCTCGCCCATCAGCCAGGGCAACTCTGAATAGGAGCCAAGATGGGATCGCTTTGATAGGAGCTGAAACGTGCTGATATGACTGTCTTTGGATATTGTGGCAGGTCTGAGATCCAGACGCTTTAAAGAATACTGAAAATGATCAGAAG
The DNA here is from genome assembly GCF_000699145.1 of Aptenodytes forsteri. NCBI lineage: Eukaryota > Metazoa > Chordata > Aves > Sphenisciformes > Spheniscidae > Aptenodytes > Aptenodytes forsteri. The sequence goes on from NW_008795938.1 coordinate 4,009,130, forward strand.
AGTTCAGAAAGCTCTGTGGCCTGTTTAATGTATATAAGAAAGGATAGGATTAAGAGGGAAGTTCATCCGTGCCTCAGAGTACTTCTTTGTCCAGATTTGGAAGTAAAAGGCTATCCTCTAAGGGACAGAGGCAAAGCAGTACCCATGGCTGGGAGGTGAAGTTATTTCAGTCCTTGGTTTTTATGGTTTCCAACTTTTAACTGAGAATGGTTAATCATCAGAGTTACAGGATGTGGTAAATTCAGTCTTTAACCAAGGAAACATTTTCAGAAATAAACTTTTTCGTTTTGAACTAGAGAAGTTTAGGGCTGAATGAAGGCATTTCTGGCTGCAGAGGAGCAAACTGATGTCCTAATGATCTGTTTCTGTTTGTTTCTTTGATCCTCTTTGTGGTGCTGCTTCAGCTCCGGTACAACGGACTGCTGGAGACAATCCGTATCCGAAGAGACGGCTTCTCCTGGAGACCGTCATTTGAGGAATTTGCTGAAAGGTTTGTTAAAACCTTTGAATGTTCCTTGTTAGATATTGTTAGGGAAGCGACCCTGGTAACCAGATATGGGCAAGGAGTGAAACAGCCTCTTTAAAGTTCACATGCCTGAGATCATGGGATTGTTTGCTGTGGGAGGCTGAGTGGGAAAGACAGTGATTTATTGTTGTCTGCTGTGAGAGTGACATGGATCAGCTCAGCACATCAAGGATGTGGCTCTTACCTTGCTGTATTTGTTTGTTTTTCACAGATTTGGAATTCTTCTAGTTAAACCAGATGTTTCCCTCACAAAAGAAAGGTAGAAACCCTTCCTTTGTTACGTGCAATCCAGTTTGTTCTTCAGAGACTTTTGCTCTCAGGGTAGCATAGCAAACTGAGTAAAAGGAACAAAGTGAGGATGGGTTTTTGTGGTGATGGGAAACACAAATCCCTAGGCAAGGACAGTTAGTGTTTAAAAAGCATTTGGTACAATGATGAATGAAATCTTTCTTCAATTGCTATGTAGCAATTCAATTCAATTCAATTACTGTAATGCCTTGCTATCCTGTGGAATGAGAACTGGCTAATGTATTCAATTTAGGGAGTCATAATAACTGTCAAGGGTGTCTGAACTCAGTATGGCGGGGGCTCAGCACAGTTTCCAAGTGCCTCTCCAGGCTTTTTCCTGATGGCCTCATGGGAGAAGAAGAAGATAAAGACAATGCTGAGCAAGCAGCCAGCACTGAATGTCTCCCAGGCTAGAGAGGACGTTTCTGGTCCAAGAATTTTTTATGTGTACAGGCATAATATACCCCCAGCACTTTCAGAACCTGACTGTTCCTTACACATATAAATGTCCCTCCAGCTCTGAAGTCTTACCCTGTCAGCTTTTTACTTCCTACATCTAGGGCAGCAACTCCACACCCATTCCTTTGAAATCTTTTCAATTGCTATGTAGCAATTCAATTCAATTACTGTAATGCCTTGCTATCCTGTGGAATGAGAACTGGCTAATGTATTCAATTTAGGGAGTCATAATAACTGTCAAGGGTGTCTGAACTCAGTATGGCGGGGGCTCAGCACAGTTTCCAAGTGCCTCTCCAGGCTTTTTCCTGATGGCCTCATGGGAGAAGAAGAAGATAAAGACAATGCTGAGCAAGCAGCCAGCACTGAATGTCTCCCAGGCTAGAGAGGACGTTTCTGGTCCAAGAATTTTTTATGTGTACAGGCATAATATACCCCCAGCACTTTCAGAACCTGACTGTTCCTTACACATATAAATGTCCCTCCAGCTCTGAAGTCTTACCCTGTCAGCTTTTTACTTCCTACATCTAGGGCAGCAACTCCACACCCATTCCTTTCCACTTTCCCAGTCCCTCCTTCCTGCCATGCTCAATTGTGACTGATAGTGAAAATGAAGCATGTAGGGCAGCCAGCTGATTGGGGTTTTTTTCGGTCTTTTAAGAAAAGGATTTGAATGTTCTCCTGGAAAAGTTCTTTCCTGGCAGTACCTCCTCCAGCCTTCACAGAGCTTCCTTGAAGTTACTGGTGATACTGAATTAATAAGAATTGCAAACCCAGTTGAGACCCAAGTCAAGGGAGAATCTCATGGATGAGAGAAAGATGATGGTAGACAGGCAGCACGGTGTGTTTTCAGACACAAAAAACATAGGATGCTTTTGAGAAAAGAATTACCTTGGATATAGATTCTGGCACAGTGGAAGTTGGCTGAGATAGAAATGAAAACCACTTCTGCTTTGCTATGTGAGATATTAGCAAAAAGTGCCACTATGGTTTCACAGGCTGGATTTGCAGGCAGAGGGAGGAAGCTGTCTGTGTGGTGCAGCTAGAGTATTGCTTTCCGTTCCAAGTGTTGGCGAATCTTTCTGAGTGACCCAAATTTTATCACTAGAGTCTGCAAAATGAAACTGGAATTGGAAAACAGACTTTCTCCCAGAAGTCTTGCTGTGCCGACCTTGCAACTTGTGTGCTCCAAAGAGCTTGGAAATGAAATGAGGAAAAATAGTTCTGAGAATAAAATAGGCTCTGCAGAGTTGCCTCCCAGAGAGCTGAAGGAAATCTGCCTCTAGGAAACCCATTTGCTGGCGTTTCTGAATGTGATCCTAGCCGTACCTCAAGGAGCACTACAGATTGACAGCCAGTTACTGAATGTGATCGGGTGACGGGGGACAGAGAATGTAATGCAGGATCACTGAGGCACTTTCTCCCCCTTTATGCACCTAAAACCACTGGCTGCATGGTGTTCACTTTGGGTGGAAAATTATTTATTTCACTTTTTTCCTCTCTTTCAGCTGCTTGGACATACTGCAAAGTACAGAGCTGAAAGGCTGGATATGTGGGTAGGTGTGAATCACTGTTGCTGGGAATGAGGGGCCTGAACTGCAGAGACTTTATACATGTAGACTGTTACCTGGTTCTCTTCTGGGAGAACTTTGTGGCTGTAGGAAAGGTCTGTCCAAAGGATGATTGGATGTAAGTTTAGACAAACTGTTTCTCACTGCTTCTTTCTCTCCCCAACTTCTCAGGAAGTCACGACTTTTCTTTAAATATTGGCACCAGGGACAGCTGGCAAAGTATGTGGAGCGACTGGAAAGAGCAGCAGTTGTCATACAGAAAGGTGAGCACTGGGGCAGGAGAGTCCCTCAACTCTGATCTCAGACCAGGGCAAGGAAAAGCTTTTCTCCAGTCCCTGTTCCACCATTGCACCTTTGCAGATGACAGAAAGGCAGGCTAGGTGCCATCTCCATGTCAAGGCCCTGTGGAGTCAGAGTGCCTATTGCAGTTGCCCACCTCCTCAGTGCTCATCCTCAGTCAGGGAGAGCCATCAGACAGCGTGAGCCTTGGAAAGGGAAAGCATGTGTGTAGGAGAACTGAGCTGAGCCGGGCAAGCATATGATTTGGCTGCGTCCCGAGATTTGGGTAACCGTCCTCTGGAGTGAGGGCTTGTTTCTGAGTGGTGTTGAACTGAGGAGAGGGAAAAGAAGATGAGGTAAGCAGATCTCATACCTACTTTCAGAGACAGGTAGAAGGGGATGAAGTTTTGTTTTGGTGTGGGTTTTTTTCTTTCCTTTCTGGGTAGCGTCTGCTCTGGCAGCCTGTTTCTCCAGAGCAGGCACTGTGGGCAGTTTGGTACTTCCCTCTGCACAGGCTCCATGAGGACTGTGCAACCAGGAGGAGGAGGCTGTCATCCTGCCTGGTCCCTCTCTGTTGTACTTCTCTTCTGTACAGGTTGTTGCACTGCTGAAGCATCTGAGCAGCTTCCAGCTATGCACTGTACAGTATGACAAACATCAGGCTGTCACACGCTGTGCCTTGTTCTCATCTGTGAGGAAGATGTGTGGGTAGTGGGAAATGAGAGAGTGCAGCTTTCAGTTCATGTGCTTTAGTACCTCGTAGAGTAGGCGGGATAATACAATGTCTGTAAAGCTCCTGATGAACCCTGTCATGGCTGCTTATGAGAAAGGTTATCCTGTGGGCTGACACCAAGGAAATCCCATCTCCTGCACGGAAGAGCTTTGCTTTTACTGAGTAGTGTCTGAAGGGTACCAGCAAGATAGATGGTTAACAGAGGCCCTTCTGTGAGACTTTGTTTTTTAGGTATCCTGTGCCTTGGCATTGGAGATGAGAGCTTAGATCTGTAATTTGATTTTTTTAAATCTGTGATCCGGCAGCTTAGAGAGTAGAAGACAGTTCTCACATGGTTTTGACTGCCTGCTCAAGTAGAGTCTGCGTTGCTCTTTATTAATGTGATTGAAGTGTTGAGGGCTTTGCACTGGGTGAAGGAATATCACCCAGCGTGCTTCACCCAGGGAGTGACAAAGGCATGATGAGCATATTTGTTCTAACCACAGCTTTTCTCTGAACAGTTTTCAGGGGATTCAGATACAGGAGGAGTTACCTAAAACTGGTGGCTGAGCTGAGAGCTCAGGCACAGCGGCTACAGGAGGAGGCAGAGAGAGAAAGAAGCCGGCAGCTGGCAATAGAAGCAGAGGCCCAGAGTGAGTTGCTCCCACTCCCACTGCCCCTGTGCATGGCCACTCATGCGATGATCACCTCGAAGCGCCGTAAGCTCCAGGTGACAATGGCCTGCCCTTGGCTCTCCTGGGGCTGGGGGCTCCACTGATGCGGTGGGCAGGGAGGTGCTGACGTTTCTGCCATTTGAAAGTGCATCCTTCTCTTTGGGGAGCAGAAGCGGTGTTGTGAAGGTCATTTGCCTGCCTGTGTTGGGAGGAGTGCCAAGCTGTGTCTTTCCCATATATTCCGTGCAGCAGAGCCTGTCCCTGTCCTGGGCACGTGAAGGATGGATCTTGGATGCTAGATTTCATCTATTTCTTTCATCTTGTTGCAGAAAGAATCTCCCTTCCAGTCCCCATGCCGCGAAAGAGGCGCCCTCAGCCTTGTCCCCATCCTGATAAGCCACCAGTGCCACGGCCACGCAGCAAACTAACAGAGGTAGCGATACTGGCTCTGCTTGGGGCCCCTTAGCCAGGTGTGCTGGTTCCTTGCTCCTTCCACCTTCTGCATGCACATGTTCTCCTGCATGTGGTCCCAGGAGAACGTTGTCATTCTTGTTATGAGGAGTGAGAGGGTCCTTTCCTACTGTGGTTAGTTAAAAGTGTAGTCAGGACCTCTGAGGAACTGAAAGCAGCGTTTGATCGTTTACGACTGATCTTGTCTTAAGGGACTCAGGAATGGGATCACTACCAAAGTGATCCCTTCAAAGGTCCCCTGCCTTTGATCTTGCTTTCATGCCCACTTTCCCCCTCTCCCCACTTTCAGTCCACTCCTTTTGATAACTTCTTGGACCCTTCTGTGCCTCGCCCTGTTCTGGGGACAAAGGAACACACTGGAGAAGAGGCAAAAATGAGGAAACTCAAGAGAGGAGCAACTCTCCGCTGGTTCAAAGAGACGCAGGCCCAGAAGGTCATGCAGGATGATGGGGCCTTTCCAAGCTGGCTGCATGGGATGATCAGCCGGAGGTGAGCATGCTGGACACAGTGGCTGCAGCTTGGGCTGTGGCAGGCAGGCAGAAGCTGCTGTGTCCTTAGGAAGACTGCGTAGGTTGAATTTGCCAGGATTTGCCTCCTTAAGGAATGGGAGTGACCTGCATAACCTTTCACTTTTAGGCTGTGAGCTTCAAACCCCTAGGGGGAAGCTTGGAGCTCCCTGTCACAGGATACAAATGCTGAAACTTTACATGGGTCCAGGGAAGGACTGTGGAAATTCATAGGAAATAAGTCCACTGTGGGTTCCTAAATACAGATCCTGTGCAGGGAAGGGAGGCTTGGGAAGTACTTGGAGAGGAAATAAATGCATGCATTTACCCTGTTGTGGACCATTTGCAGAGACGTGATATGGAATGAAGATGGACTTTTGGCCTGACTCATGATGACTGTTCTCATATCTCTCAGTTTAGGTCAGGAGGAGACCTCAGTTTACAGCAAGAGAATACAGAATTCAGTGTACATTTATTTTAAAAAAGTATGAAGAGGGGCTTTAGTGAGTACCCAATGGCAAGATTCCCCCAAAGCCCTCAGAGATGGGAAAAGGAAGGCTTTTTATTGATACCTCTGCCCATCTAAGGAGAGTGCAGCGTAGGTGGAATTTACATCCCTTTAGGCTGGGAGAGACATCCACAAAGCCCTACCTTCTTACAGAGTTGTTTATGAGACTGTGAACTATCAAGCTTTTTTGGGAAAACCTTTATTTAAATGCTTGAAATTTTGCTACTGGGTATGCCTCACACTTCACTCTCTTGGCTGAGCCAAGCACTACTTTCCAAGCAGTGTGATAATCAGAGAAATGCTGATTATGCCAGTGATCGGATAGGAGCAAGACGGTGGGGTTAGCAGGTAGACGTCAGAATTTCTGGCTATAGTCTCTCCTGTGCGCAAATTACATTAATTGGTGCTGCATATGGTGCTGCATGCTTGCTAACTGCCAGTGTCTCTTACTTGGTGGAACCTGTGTGTGGACATTGCTGCCAAGCATGCCTGTCATTTGAACACCTTTATCCTCTTGTTCCAGTTTGTAACTTCTTTCTGTTAAAGCTGTAAGTCTCCTTCAGCCTTATAACATCACAAGTTCCTGGATTTTGTCAGTTTATCAGTGTGAACATTACTCAGAGACTTATACAGCACATTAGCTTAGTAAAGGACACTACAGTAGCCGACAACTCCCTCGGAGCTGCATTTTTTTTTCTTTTTTTAAGGTAATTAACAAGGCCCCCACCTGCATTAATGCTTTTGTCCACAGATTCAAGAATGCAGGAGAGGACCTAGCACCTGGACGACAAAACTGTCTGAATTTGAATGTAGGCTAGCCATGAGCACTTCACAATGAAAGACATAGCAGATCCTTCCCAAAGACACTGACGATTAGATACTTTTGAAGTGGTGCTTCCTGTTATTGGATTTAAGTCTCCATACAGCAGTGTAAGCTCAGGCGTATGTAACAGAGCAGCCAGAGCAATCCCAAACTGCACTGGTGTGATTTGCAGTCACCTTTAGCCTGGAGCAGGGCACATGACAACCACAAAGCAATGCTTAGTCTATTGGGCAGAGAGGGGGAAGACCTTCCAGCAGGAAGTTGAGAGACCCAGGCTGGTATAATCCGTGTTGGTGTTTTTCCAAGGCACTGACTGGGCTTACCTTGTGCTGAGCACCACTACCCCACAGCATCCTGACTTCTTCTGTCAGCCCTGGAGCGTAGGAAATGCGTATGTGCACAGCCTCCTCATCTCAGCGATGCTTTGTAATGCGTTTTGTGCTGGAAGGCAGCTGTTTCTATTGCACTAGTCAGACCGCTGGAGCAGGTTTGGAGCAGCCCTGCTTGGAGAGGCTTTGGCTGAGAGTATTGTGCCTCCTCAGTCTGCTAATGCCTCCTTGCACCAGCAAGCTTGAGTCTGGAAACCTCTAGCTAGGAACATATGGGGCAGATGCTGGCCTCCCTGTGGAGTGGGAGCACTACCCATGGTAGCACGTGAGACAGGATGGGCATCCCTGCACAGAGGCAGCTGCTCACTGTCCGCTGAAAAACTCTTTCCTGCTTCCAGGGAAGCTGAAAACTTGCTGATTGACAAGCCTTTGGGTTGCTTCCTTGTTCGGATCAGCCAGAGCCGACCAGGCTACACCCTGACATACAGGTAGGTAATAAGCCTTGCAGAGGAGGAAAAAGAAGGTCCTAAACTGAGCTATGCATGGCTGGAGGAGTTAACCTCCTCCACAGAGGAGTCCAGTGAGGATGATGCTCAGCCTCTCCTGTTGTGGGTGCCTCAGACAGTTTGGAGTGGCAGACAGGACACTGTGGAGTCTGTCTCTCGCCAAAAACTAGATCTGTTTGTGGGTGTGGTGCTGTGGCTCCAAGGGTGCAGGTCCTGCTTGGGCTGTGCTATATGGCTGAGTGGGCAAACCAGGTTGGAAGAAGCATTAACCAGAGCAGAGGAGATGAGTCTAGAGGAGGGCCTGAGGTGAGGCAATCAGAGTGCTGCAAGGGCATGGTCTTTGTACAGGCTCAGGCAAGGGGTAGGGCAGAGTTTTAATGTGGACAAGAGGCATGAGAGGTGGTACAGTCTGCTGGGGTTTGGATCCAGCTGCCGGGATTCTCCTGTCACTGACTTTGGGGAAATTGCTGCTCCTCCAGCACCTACTAGCACAGCATGTGACACTCCGGCATGGTGCATCTCCTGCATCTTTGTGATGTTTGCTACTGTGGCTCCTGATCACATCTGGCCTCGAGACAAGAAGTGCAGAAAGCAATGACTGGGTCCTGGAGAGACGTTGTGGCGCCATGCCATGACTATTTCTGTCTGTCCATCTCCCCAGGGGCGAAGGCCGCTGCAGACACTACATGATCCAAATGCAGCCCAACGCACGCTATGTCATCCTGGGGGAAGACCGGGCTCACGCCTCGCTCACTGAACTGGTTCAGTATCACCAGACTGTGGGCATCCAGCCCTTCATGGAGATACTGACTGTTCCCTGTGGGCAGGTGAATGTCAAGGATCTGCAGCTGGAAAAGGGGATGGGGCATGGACTGTGCCCCGAGCAGACAGAGTCACTGTGGCAGCATCTCTCTTTTGTGTTCCCGTTGGTGGTATGCCATTCTGGCCAAGCAGCTTGGCCTCTTCTGCATGCACTGGGAAACACTACTAGCTGGGCACTGGGGAGTCCTGAGGTGGGGGAGAGGCCCTGGTGGGTGGATGACACACCCCTGCCCCCTGAATGCCAGCAGTGGTCACAGCTGGGTACTCCTCTTCGTTGTGCTGTTTGGGGTGTGTGGAGGGTCTGCAAGCCACTGCTGAACCCACTCTTCCCTCCCTCAGAAAAGTAGTGAGAGTTTGGATTACGAAGATCTGGAGTGCCTCAGGGTGGGTCCACCAGCAGCCAAGGGGGAGACCCCTCCAGAGGAGCAGCCTTGCCCCTCCAGGCCTTCCACCAGCAGACCTGCTCTGCAGTCAGGAACAGCCGCGGTTCTCAGGCACGTGTGGTTCAAGAGGACCAAGAATTGCCAAAACCAACAGAGCCTGGACAAGAGTAGGACAAAGCCAAGCTCAGGCAAGGAGAGAGGCAGCCAACGAGCCTTCCCTCGCCTCCACTCTTCCATACGGCTGGCGATGCAGGAAATCCAGCAGGTGAGCTGGGGCATATCCTCTGCCAAGCCTTGCCACCCACGGCCACTCTGGGACACGTGGAGCTGCTCTACCCAGGGACAGGAGAGAGGAGGCTTCCACAAGTAACACTCGGTTTCCTAGCTCCTGGGTCACGGGTTTTATTTGGTGGTCTTGTGTCAAGACTCTCTTCATTGGAAGTGCCGGGCTGGGGGAGACCGAGAGATGCCCAAAGAAAAGTCCACAACAGAAGGGGCTGTGATGTGGCCAGCATCCCAGTCACTGCTCCCCTAACGCTGTCTCTCTGCTTCTCACTGCAGTTCTCTTCCACCCCCTTGAACACCTCTGTACGGAGCTGCTGTCAAGCTCTCAGCATTGAGGATGTAGAGCCCAAGTGACACGGTAAGAGGAGACAGCACACAGGAGGGCAGACAGCAATTGCAGCTTCCCTGGGAAATGAGGAGCAAAGGGTCACTTCCCTTCCTGCTCCACCTGGAGCATCTTGCAGCCACCAACTACCTAGAAATAGAGCAAGAACAACAGAGGGCAGTGACCAGCTTCCATGCCAGGACTGCAAAGAGGCCAGGAAAAATGGGAAAAAATCAGCATAAGGTTGGGTTCCCAGCACCTGTGGTGCACAGTGTGCTTGCAGTACAGTAACAAGGCTGCTGGAGGGAGCTCACAGTTTGTTAGAGGCCTGGGGCTGGAAGGACGAGTACTATCAGAAAGCATATCTGCATGCTACAGTAGTCAGCTGCAGTGGCTTAATGTTGTGGAGAGAGACACATATCAGAAGTGGGTACTGGGCAGAGAGCCCTGTGGGGTAGCAGAGGCAATGAGCCGAAGGCAAGGCTGAGAACATAAGAAAAGGCAGCAGTCTGTGAGGACTTTAAACAAGGTCTCAGCAGCTGGGAGCACAGCTGGTTACTGAGGCTGTAATATACTGGGTGGGTTATAGGAGTATATGGAGTGGACCACGAAGGGCCATCTGACGCAGCTGGTCTATTGGCTATGCCCAACTCGTTAATTGTCTGAAGCATCTAGTGGATGAGCAGCTCCCCTGTGCAGCCAGCGGGTAAATCCCTGTCCCATTCAGTTGCTGAAGGCAGAAGGAAGCAGTAGTGGTGCTGTTGTACACCTCTGGAAAAATCTGGATTTGTGTCAGCTGGGAGTGGAGAGGGATCAGAAGACCATGCTGTTGGCTGCAGACCCACTGCAGGCCTTGCAGCCTTGTACTGGGATTGCTGAGTTCCCTGCGTGGTTCCGCTCCCAGGAATTTGTGTTGGAGCAAAGCTCTTTAGGTGGTGCCTGTCTCGTCTTCCTCTTGATGGCTGAGAAAATCCTCTCCCTGAAGTGTTTGACTCAATTGCTCCATTCCTGTACATGGGTATTCACATACCCAGGGGATGCTCCTTGTGTCTGAGGTTAGGCAGAAGAAAGACAAAACGTGTGGGATCTGCATAGGTGACTGCAAGCGTGTCATACGGGGATTGCTGAATGGAGCCCTCTTTTTATGTCCTCCACTGAGTTGTTTCTTGACTTTCTTGCAGGTCAAAGTGGCTCAGCCCTATCCCCTTCCAGTGCTGCTGGGCCTTGCCTAACTGGGTGAACATATCCAGACATACAGCAGCCTTTTTTCTTTTTTAATTTTTGTTTTTGCTGCACCCAGCTGGCCCTGTGCCTTTAGACGGGGCTGCTGCAGAAATGAGCTTTCATCAGCACTCAGCCAGTCTCAGTGGCTGAGACTGCGGTATCTGGTCCAGTCTCATCCTGGCAGAGGGGAGAGGATGGGAGCAGTCGCAGTCTGCGCAGATCCACAGTGCCTGACAGTCTGCATGTCAATACTTCAACGTTCCTGGAGACCCCTCGCCTCACACTGTTAGTAGTCACAAACTGGATATCTCCCAACAGCGTGTTCTCTCACAGATACCTCTACTGATTTCCTGCCTGTTTCTCTCCAAGTCCTCTGTCTCTGTTTTGGTCCTGTGTACCTGCTGCTCTGGGTGCCAAGCGAAGCTGGGCTTGGGAAGTAAGGAATGAAACTGGTGTGTCTTTTTTGTTGAGTGCAGGAGCACTTGAACAGGAGCTGAGACAAGGGGCAAGAAGGTCTTTCTGCAGAGGGAGTTTTCTGCCCTTGCATCAGCCTCCTGGCACGCTGCTCTCCAGTCCTTAGCCAGAGCTCAGTCAGGGAATCATTGGCGAAACCCTCTTGTTCATCCTGGTTGGAATCACTACAAGTCCGGGCTGGACAACATCCTATCTACACTGAGGACAGAGGGCTTGCAACATAGAGGACCATGCTACTTGTTACGTATTTTCTACCTTTTAAAATAAATCTCTTTTCTTCCTGTAAGGAGAAGCTCAGCGTTTTCTTTGTTTCTGTTACCTGCAGTCAGTTCAGCCACAGACGGCAAATGGAGGAGAACAGCTAACACCTGAGGGTAGACACAGGATCATGTGAAGTGTCTCAGTGCAGAAGCTGAAGGCTCATGGGCCAGTAATCCTGGTGTACAATTACCACCTGTAATAGTGCTCTCCTCCCATGCCAACCCCATCTCCTGTGTATGCCACAGGCGAGGCCTCCCCTTTGCAGCCTGCACTGAGCTCTCTCTGGCTCAGTGCTTCCCTGGCACTCTTCCCTTCCCTCTGCACCGATGGACAGCCACACTGCCCACCCCGCTTCACTCCGCCCTGGGAGGCACGAGTGTGGCTGAGTCCCGGTTGCACAGGCTGGCGCTGTGGCCAGAGCAGCTTATTAATGTGATACAGGATGCTTGTGGCCATGTCTTAGCACTGCCTTTAACCATGGGACTATTTTTCTTTCCTCCCCTGTGCTCTCTGGAGCAGTAGTGCTGAGCTGTGCCGGGTCACAAGGGAGCACTGCTGGGGACCAGACAGGGAAGCGGTGGTTGTTTCAGCCTGACGTCCTGGCTCTCCCTAGCACTGCCTTGCAGCATTAACACACCTTTTCTCTTCCTCGTGCTGGGTTTTGGCAGCTGCTTTGAGGCTGTTCAGGACAGAACCAGTCCAGGCAGTCAAAGGCTGCTGTTTGCAGTCTTCCTTGCTAAGCCCAGAGGCGTTTTGCTGGGCAGCCTTGGCCTCTATGCCAATGTTCTCCTTGGCTTCCTCCACCACTGGGCAGCTGGGAAGCCTGCCTTCTGGGTAGCACGTAGAACCACTTCATGGCCAAAACATTTCTAAGAACTCCCTAACGCACAGAACTGAGACGCGTATGAGAAATGCATTTCAGTAACGGAGCTGCTTTGTAACTCTTTCCTAGTTCCTGTGCCACAGAGCATGGTGTAAGCCCAGGGCTAAGATCCGGCTGCAAAACACTGTTCGCGCCTGTAGCCTGGCAGGGACAATGCTGAACCAAGGAGGGTGGTGAAGAGCTTTCCCCCAGCAGCTGCCTCCAGTACCTCCTGGGTGCTGTGGCAGGCACAGCTCACAAGTGGCACTGGGGGGAATGACATCTGGGGAGCATCAGGATGCTTCTCTGGTGGCTGTGCATGGCACATCTCCTGGCAAGCTTCCCAAAACCAGAGCAGATTGATCACAGGTTTCTTTTGCCCCTGATTTGATGGGTGGGAAGTAGAATCGCAATGTGGGCAGCAAGGAGCCTGGCACGGACCCGGGCAGCATGCCTGGGCTGGCAGGTCAGGTTTTCTGCTACTTCTGCTTTTTCTGTGACATGGCAAGAAGAAATCAAGGGAAGAGAAGGGCGAGAAGCTGCTAGGCTGAGGAGGTTATGCAGCACGGAGGCATTGGCACGATTTCTGCAAGGCTCTGGTTTACAAAAGCATGGGCAAACACTCAATGCTCTGCCTATACACAAGGTCTAGACAAGCTTCTGGAGAACAGTCTGGCTAGTGCTGGGCTGTTGCGGGGAGAAACGTGTGCCAACAATGAGAGAAAGCTGGGAGAAGAGCTAGGAATACAATAGGCTGCTAAAGTATAAAGTGCAGATCTGACATCTCTAGCATGGTCTTTGCCTGCATGCTTCCAGCTCATGACCAAAGTCAGGCACTGGAGCTTCAGCTCTGTGTGAGAGCATGAGTTATGCTAAGGCTTTCTTTCATCTTCTCCTTGAAGATGATCTTCTCCGTTGAAGAGGAGCAGCTGCACGAGCAGTCCTATCTCATTTCCTGCAGCAGCAGCTTCCCTTGTGGCACTCGGAAAGTTATATCCTAGAAAAAGCAAAGAGCAAACTGTGTAAGCCAAAGTGGGAAGGCTGTTCATGTTGTATCATGTTATAGTTCAACTGGCGTGTGATGAACTGAATGGGATGTACTCACATAAAAGGCTGTGCTGGTTTTGGCTGGGATACAGTTAATTTTCTTCCTGGTAGCTGGTATGGGGCTGTGTTTTGAATTTGTGCTGAAAACAGTGTTGATAACACAGGGACGTTTTTGTTACTGCTGAGCAGTGCTTACACAGGGTCAAGGCCTTTTCTGCTTCTCACCCCACCCCACCAGTGAGCAGGCTGGGGGTGCACAAGAAGCTGGGAGGGGAC
>NW_008795938.1:4023260-4027136 GCF_000699145.1 Aptenodytes forsteri
GGGGGGGGGGGGAGTGAGCGTGTGGCTGTGTTGGGCTTAGTTGCCGGCTGGGGTTAAATCATGACAAAGGCAAATATCAGGCTGTATCAGGCTGTGTGAGCAGGGGCAGCACCTAGAAGAGGGCCTGGCAGCCTGCAGATCCCCTGAACACTGCACTTCATGCCTCGTGGGACTTCAGCTGAGCTCAGAGAGGAAGGCTAGGAAGAGAAGCCTGGGCGTGGGGAGCTGGGCAGAGACGGCACCCAGGAAAGTAGGAAGAGCAGCGAGAAGGATCTGCAATCCACAGGAGTGAGAACTGGAAGTGCTAGAGGGTCCTCTGAGCTTGGTGGCTTGGGAGGAATTTTATTTCATAATCTGTGCCTTCCTAGTCTTCCCTCCCCACCACCATCCCTGCAACTGGTGCTTCAGTGCATCTTTGAGACCTTCCCTAACCTGCCTCCCTGTTTTTGCAGAAGGGTTTTGTGTCCCTTTCTTATGTCCCTCCATGCTTTACATCTGAACAATCTTGGCCGCAAACAACCTTTTAGCTAATCAGTTCTAGGCTAAGACCTGCTCCAGATCAGTCTCTTCTGTCTGAACAAAAGCTCTGGCTTGCCTTTGGCCCTTGAGGTATCTGGCCAGCAACTCCCCATCAGGCTGGCTAAAACAGAAATTTTCATTCTTCTCTCCTTCCATTCTCAACACTTCTTGTTCCCTCTTTTCCCAGCTCTGCTTTTTCCTCTTCTCTCCTCAGTCTGGCCATCATCTTTGATGTAGACTTGAGGTTTAGGACCGTGATCCCATGACCCAAGGACCAGTATGGCTCTTAATCTCTTTACACAAAACTGGCAGCCCTCGTGTTGTTTGCTTTCTTCCTGGGCAACACTGTGGTCTATGTTGACATATTTCCTTCCCCAAATGTGTTTTAAAGACCTGTTTGGCCCTCAGCCGGGACAAGGCTCTCCATGCTGCCCTTAGCCTCACTCCAACTTATGTCAAGTGACTGTGCAGTGTTGTAACAGCATCTCTGAGATACCGCCTTTCCTGTCTTCTAGTTAACTTTGTTGTCCAGACCAAATACTCCCATGGTGTGCCGCTGCTTTGCAGCAACGTTTAGGACAGGCTATTTGACCAAGGCTTTGCTTCTCAATTTGCTCCTCCTGGTCCATCACAAGAGCATAGAAACTACTACGTGAGGTGTAGGAGTCAAACCAGCACAGGTGAAGGTGGCCAGTGGGGTATGCTTAGAGCAGATTGAAGAGCAGTGTAGTCATAAAGCCATGCTTCCTCTGCTATGTGTTTCGAGCAATACTCAGTTTAATCTTATTCTGACCAAAGTATCCTTCTGTCTAGCAGTCCTTGCTGGGTTGCTTTTCCATAAAAGCATCTGATGGTTGGTTTTGATCAATTCTAGATTATTTTGCCTCCGTAGCAACCTTAGGCAATTAATTCCTCAGACTTCTGATGCATAGTGAAGAAGTACTTAAATTTGTTTGGTTTTTAACCTGCTATGTAATTATATAATCAATATGCCCTTGTTTCTGTGTTTTTAACCTGCTATGTCATTATATAATCAATATGCCCTTGTTTCTGTACTATAAAACATCACAAGTAATCATTTTCAAAACACTTCACTCCCTGCACATGCTTTTATATACATATGTTTCTCTCCCTCGGCTGTCTTCTCTGTCCTATGCATTTGATTGTCCTTTTCCCCTTTCCTGTGTCTTCTTAATTCCACTGTATCTTCTCTGAGAGGGAAGGGAGAAAACACAGAGCCAACCCCCAGGCCACTTCCCTGAGTGGGGATAACTGGTCTGAACTCTCTCCTTGGGCAGGTAGAGCTTCTCCTTGTAAATTACTTTACATCTACCAATGCTGACTTTAATTTGTCATTTAATCATACAGCCGTGCATTGTGAGATCCTTCTTGAACTCTGCAGTGAGTGCTCATTTTCACTACACTGCAGACCTCAGCCTCACCAGCAAACTCTGTCCCATCACTGCTCACACCCCTTCCCGGACCATTTCTGAATACAGCAAAAATCACAAGCCCTAGCACAGATCCTGGTGGGACAGCACTGGTATGTTCCTCCGGCTTAAACACTGACCATTTTCCATTCGCTATCTTCTGCCTTGTTATAAACCATGGGAATAAACATGTTGTGGAGAAGAGCAATTAAGGACATTTGATGTGGGACCTTGCTGGAAGTGTTTTGGGCATCCAAGTACATCCACCTATCCAGCCACATCCATGAAACAGGATTCCTCACTCCTTTAAGGAGTGAGACATGACTTCCTTCTGCTAGAGTGGGGTTGTTTCTTCCCCTTTAATGCCACTTCTCTACGTGCCCAGGGATGCTATTCCTAATTCCCAGTGTGGAACTCAGATTTACAAGTCATAGGTCCCCAGATTTACCCGAAGCTCTTAAAAAACCAAAAGCCCAACCATGGCATCTCATTTGCCTCCTGTCATTCCTCTGGTTTCAGGCTGAATTAATCAGCTGCATGTCCCATAGCAGCTGAGATCTGTGTTGGAGTTCCCCCAGAACTCTTGGATAAATGCCATCTATGTCATTTACTGTTTGTGTTACAAATTTGTTTAGAAACATACCCTGCTGACACTTTCACTTGAAGCAGATTGCCTCATTCGTCCCTGCAAAAGGAGGTTGCAGCATGGGAATTTCCCTTCGTTCCTTGCTCATGTGGATAACTCATTGTGCTTTTCTGCTGGGCCTCTATCTTCTCTGAATGGTCTTTCACTCCTCCGTTATCTGTTCACTCTATGGCAAGCTTCCAGTGTGAAAATGTTTTTTGTGTTGCGGTGGTTTGGTAGGGGTTTTTTTTTAGTTTTTCAGCTTATCACTCTAATGGACTCTGTTATGGTTTTCCATTTAATTTATTGTGGTTACTCTGCTTCAGAAAGTTCCAGGAGGTTTTGAGTTATGACAAAAGGTGCATTGTCTCTTCCAATATGTCTCATTTATGCTTTTGTATGTTAATTTGGTTCATCAGAATTTTCCTTGGAAACCCACTAGAAAATCACATCCTATTAGACACCTTTCTACCTCTCACAGCCAACTTTACACGGGAGGTCACACACCACTTAAGATTTCAGCAGTTTCACCTTGAGCTCCTTCAGAGCCGCTTTGGAGGAGGTTGGGACATGAAGCACCCAAAGAGGGTGCAGGATTAAAGCCCAAAGCAGCACCATGGACCCGAGTCCAGCAGCAAAGTTACGGCCAGTCTTCAGCCCCTTCTGCGGTACGTTCACACTTGAATGAGACTCTGGGCAGTTACTGACCCTGCTCTCATTGCGTTTTGGGATGCTGCTGACTACAGGGGCACATTCACAGCAGGGTGCCTGGAGGAAGCACAGCATTTCTGAGGCTCGCAGCCTCTCCAGACAGGGCAGGTCAGGCTGGAGGGTTTTCAGCTTGCATTTTGGTCTGTGCATTGAGCTTGCCGTGTCTGGGGTCAGCTCTTAGCACCACAGATCCTGGCAGTTAACATCTGGGGGATCTCCTGGTGCACCACAGATTTTGTTCCCAAAGCTGCGCTTGGCTTCCAGTCAAGCAAAAACATTTGGCAAATTAGGATGTTGGAAAATTAGTGTCCTGGTTTCGTTTGGGATAGAGTTAATTTTCTTCCTAGTAGCTGGTACAGTGCCGTGTTTTGGATTTAGGATGAGAACAATGTTGATAACACACCGATGTTTTAGCTGTTGCTGAGCAGTGCTTGCACTAGTCCAGGACTTTTCAGCTTCCCATGCTCTACCGACTGAGAAGGCTGGAGGTGCACAAGAAGCTGGGAGGGGGCAGAGCCAGGACAGCTGACCCAAACTGGCCAAAGGGACATTCCATACCGTGTGACGTCATGCTCAGTACATAAACTGGGG
>NW_008795938.1:4027351-4041539 GCF_000699145.1 Aptenodytes forsteri
TTATCTCAACCCATGAGTTTTCTCACTTTTACTCTTCCACTTCTCTCCCCCATCCCACTGGGGGGAGAAGGGGGAGAGTGAGCAAGCAGCTGTGCGGTGCTCAGTTGCCGGCTGAGGTTAAACCACGACAATTAAGAAGAAAAACCACTTCACAGTGTCAGGAGACCTGGGAGAGCATTTCAAAGGGTTTCTCCTGCTGCTTTTGTGCCTTGGAGGTGTCCGCCAGGAACTGAGCCCTGCTGCAGCTGGTGTAGTGGGCACCAGCGCAGCTGCTGAGTCTCTGCCAAAGGCATCATCTCACCCAAATATTGTCTGGGCTAGAATGACAGCAAGGACCTGCCACGCTGAGGCTGTGCCAGCCTCACCCCGCTGCTGGGAGCAGAGCGGGGTGAAAGTGGCAGGTACTGCAGGAGCTCTGCACAGCCCAAGGACAGCGTGGTGCCTCCCCTGGAGGAACTGGGGCCATGACACCATGCAGATCCCAGTTAGGAGTAGGCAGTTACCACTCCATTTTAAGGCTGTTAAGAGGTAACTTTTGTGTTGTATTTTGTGTGGCTACAAGTTTGCTGTTATCCCAGTTGGGGACTGAGGGGGAATGGACTGCAATCCCAATGGGTTAGGTAATGGCAAGTTTTTGTCAGTGCAAGGACACAGAAAGCTTCTGCAGAAGCCAGCCTGGATCCAGCATGGTCACCCCTGATCCAGAGCTGCTACACCTACCACTAGCTGTTTCCTGGAGAGCTGTTTTTATGTGCCCACTGTGCTCCCTAATGCCAAAGTTGCATTGGGCATGGGGGTATTAGCATGGGTGCTGCTCCGGCTCCAAGCCAGTTCCGCACCACGCTGCTTGCATTGGCCAGGAGCATGGGGCACCATGCAGCCTCTGCACAGAGCTGCAGAGGTGTCTTGGTGCACAGTCCCCAGTGTTTTGAGATGGAATTGCACAGATGCTTGCTTCAGCTCTTGTGAAAAAGCAGCTGAGCTTTTTCTACCCTGGAAAGCAAACTATAAAGATGTTTACTATGTCTTGGCTATGGGTGGAGCCACTTCTGCGTCTTCACATCCAGAGCATGGTTAATCTACAAACTGTCCTCAAACAAGAGAGAGTTGGAGTTTCAGAGGGGACTTTGTATTTGAGATACTGCTGCAAAACATGACCCTGTGCCATAGCCAACATTTGCCTTTAGCTTTCAATTGCAGTTCTGTTCTGGTTTCATCCAAATTGAGGTGTTTCTATTCTGGTTCTTGGTAATTAAATGCAGGACTTCCAGCTCTAGTTCCATTTCTCCATAACTAAATTTTTCATTCCTCTGTAGCCTGTCTCAGAGAAAGAAGAAAGGAACCTTCCCTGGAAGCATCTGATTTCTCTGAAGAAGCCTCTGAGGACATGGGGAGTGGCATGTTTGTGCCAAGGGCTCCAAGAAGAAGTGCCATTTTTCCTCAAGATGGGTGCAATCAACCTGTCTAGTGCATGCATCCTCTAGCTCTGTAGCTCCTGTGACCTGCTGCAAGCGCAGGCCATTCCTCCAGTCCTGGGTGAAGGAAACTTGGCCGCTTTTCAGCCAGATGGCTAATGGCTGGGACAGGGGATGGTGGTGCTAACACTGCATCAAAGACTTAATGAATTCCAAAATCATGTGCTCCACGTGACAGCACTAATGCTCCCCTTCAGCGGCTCATTTGGGATTCAGTTAAAAACACATTTGTCTGACAAGTTCCCAGAGCTCGTTACTGCTCTTTTGATCCTGTTATCCCCTCGTGGTTCTGCTGCAGCAAGAGCGAGAGGCCGGGGCCGGGTCTCTGCTGGGCTGAGAGCTCAATGGGCCCCACAGCTGTCCCCGGGCATTAGCCTGGCAGTGGGCAGCGGAGCAAGGAGAGCAACGCCGCCGAGGCTGCCCTGCCGACAGACGGCTCACGGGGACCCGGGAGTCCTGGCTCTTGGGATGGGGTTTCCTCGTTGTTTTGCTGGAGTTTGCTAACTTCAGTTTTTCTCTGACAGATTTTTCTCCTCCGTAGCGGATACAGTTTGAGAAAGGGGCCAGTCTGCAGTTTAGTAATAAATGTCGTAGGTTTCTCTGCAGCGTGTGCAGATGACTTTGCAGTTATCCAGGTTTTGTACTTAACACCTGGCTCATTCTGCCTGCACTGGCCAAACTCAGTGTGATGTGTTTTACAGATCTTTTCTACTTCCTCTTCTCATATATATACAGATATACGTAAAATAGTCATGTAGTTGTGTTCTTTCTAAGTTTCAGTGATCAACATCTCTGCTCAATTTTATCTTCTCACTGTGTTGACGCTGGTTTGTTGCACTATGTGCAAGAGCAATTAGCCCTTGAATGAGTCCCTCCCTGCCTCTCCCCAGTCCAAAACAGCCCAGTTGCTCTTCCTTTGCCCCTTTTGTGTAAACTGTATCCCTTTCTGTAGAGACTGCTGCTAAAGGAGATGGTTGATCTAGTTGGGCTTGAGTAGGAGAGGGGAATCTACTGTTTGCAGAGGGTTTTTCTTTGGGAGCTGGGGACTGTCTTTAGGTTTGAATTTGTAGCATGAGCTTTGGCTTGGCAGAGTCCTATCTCTGCCGTCCTGGTAAGAGTTGGAAGGTCTGGAGTTTCTTGGAAGGGACAATGTCAGTCCAGATCAAATGCAAAGTGTCTTCATTGCTCTCGAGTCTTGGATGCATATAATGTCCGTCAGCAGCAACAGCTGGATATAGCACTGAGGACCTCTTCTGCAGGAAGAGCTAGATAAATTAGGGCATTAAGTCTCAGCTCTGTGATTGCCTGACTTAATGACACTTAATTTGTTATTGCTAAGTGTTTTGCTAACTCTTTTCCCCTCTAAGAAAATGGGATCTGATGTGTCAGACAAATAAAATGCTGGAAGACTGATTGTGGGAGGCGGGAATTACCAGCATCTGATGGAACTAAACTGTACTCTCCGCATTCCTGCTGTAATTATACTTGCTACAGAAGAGTCTCTGCGTAACAAGAAGGTGTATTTAAATTGCCACCAGGAAAGGACCTGTCAATTCATGGTGTATTAAGCCCGTAAGAGACCACAGGATCACCTGGCCAGACCCCTCAGATGGCCCAGGGGAAGGCTTTTGTGCAGTCCTCACCACATCGTGCAAGGCCTCCTCCCACAGCTCAGGAGGACCCAGGGTGCACGTTGGCTTTGCTGCTAACAGGTGGCTTATGCCAGCTCATTTTTCTGTCTTCTCAGGCTGCCCACATGAGGCTTCAGTGGTGCCGCAGCCTATGCCAAGTGCCCTGGGCCACCTCTCCATGCAGGGACAGTCTCCTGCCGTGGTGGCTCTGGGCTGTCCTGGCATCACTTGAGCAGCAGTGGGAACTAGTTGCTGCTGTCGGCACTATGCAGAGCATCTGCCCTACTTCTGCTCCTCTGGGCAGCTGTGTTCCTACCAGCTTCGGTTGCCTGCTGATACCACCCGTGCACCTCTCTCTCCTGGGAGCATGTTGCTGCAGTACCTGCACAGACTTGCAGTCCTGCTGTTTTGGGCTTTTCCACTTGCCTGGCAGGTCAGGGCAGATGGACACTGGTGTCGTGTGGGTCTGTGGGTTTTCTCACGCTGCCCCTGATTCCCTCTGTCTTGTGTTCCTGCCTGGGGCAGCAGCATTGGTTACGCTTATCACGGTATGTTGCAGCATGGTCTGAGCCCCAACTCACACCACATCCACAGGAGCTCCTGTTGTCCTTGCCCGCATGGAGATGCAGTCCCTCTAGCAGTGACAAAGCATCCCAGGGGAGCGCGGTGCCTTCTGTTAGCATTTGAAGCAAGGGATGCCTGGTCTGGAGCACGTTGGCAGCAAAAACTGATGCTAAAAAAAGCCATGAGAGGTTATGAAGAGTTTCAGGTAAGAAAGTACTGGGAGAATACTGTGCAGAGAGATGCATGGGGTCAGGTCCCCAGCTGCTATGTGAGCATTGTGGGAGCACTCTTACTGCATTTTGCTGACAGCATCAGCTTCCTCAGGCATCACATGTGCCGGGAGTCAACGTGACTGAAGAGGAGATCCAGGCACAACTGGGTCAGAGACCTGCAAAGGCCCACTTGGTTGACAACGCTGGTGTGGTGAGCTAATGAGGCTGTAGGAGGATTTGTTAGGGAGTCCTCTGATTCTGCAGGAGGCAGAAATATTGGCTGGTCTCTAACACAATGGTGGGGTATAAGTAGGTGTCCCCAAACTGAGCTGTGTGGCCCTGGGACACCCCAAAGCCCTTGTGCTCAGGGAGTGCTTGCTGCAGCTCAGGGTAGGTGCTGCTGAATAACATCCCTTCTGCCTTGCGCTGCTGCCAGCCAAAAGGCGCGGATTAGGGTAGTGAAGGAACCTGGTGCATGTGATATCAAGGTCGCGCCAAGAAACCTGGGAAACAAAATGGTTTTGCTGAGCACCTTGGTCACGCAATGCTTCCCTTGTATGCCAGCACTAAATGCAGAGCTTAAGCCCAGCAAAATCAGGAAGAGGGCAGGCAGGGAGGGGCAGAACCAGCTTGGGAAAAACAGCAATTTACTAATAGATGCTGTGGTGAATTGGGACATCCTCACCTCCTCTTCCCAGTGTCCTCCCAGGAGTCATCAGTGCCATCACCGTCGCATGGCTGTGAGTAGGAGTGACACAAGGCATAGCTGGCTCACACGCATCTCTTCTGCCTTGCACCCCGCGCCCTGCTCCAGCTGTCATCCAAATTCTGGGTGGCGGGCCCCTCCACCCTCTTTCAGGAAGGAGCTACTGAGGTTGCACAAGGGCCTCCCCAGGAGCTGCTGTCTTTGCTAGCAGCAGCACATTTCTATGGGCTTTCCCCCCGCTTTTCGCCATCTCAGCTCATACTGTGCTACTGATCACGTCCACCCCAACACCCCGCTGGCATAGTTATCTGTGGGTTTTATCGCCCAACAATGCGTGCAATGTTATTGTGCTAAAAAGAAAACAAAGCCTAATCCATTTTAAATTAAAACAGTGCCCCAGTGTCATGCAACTGATGCAGACATGGTCTGGCTGTGCAGTCCTGCCGGCTCCCTGAGGACTTCACCCCAGAGGTGCGGGGCTGCCCGCTCTGCTCCCAGCAGACGTCAGCTGCAGCCTTCAGGCTGGGGGGGATGGCTTGCGCAGGCCCCTCTGTTCCAAAGCCTCTGGGGTCTCCTGTCTCCTAAAGAGCTACATCACTTTGGGTGAGAGGCGAAGCATTGCCATGTGCCAGAAGTTAGCAGCAAACAGAAACCAGAGAAGATA
Organism: Aptenodytes forsteri; assembly: GCF_000699145.1. Classification (NCBI taxonomy): domain Eukaryota; kingdom Metazoa; phylum Chordata; class Aves; order Sphenisciformes; family Spheniscidae; genus Aptenodytes; species Aptenodytes forsteri. The sequence continues at coordinate 4,032,604 of NW_008795938.1, forward strand.
GAAACGTCTGGGATCTTTCCATGGCAGTATAAGGCTGCCATAGAGCCTCAGCCAGGTCTGGCCTAGGGTTTATGAAGTCTCGACTGGTCTGAAGAGGAGGTGAGCAAGGGTATGGTGTTTGCAAAGCAGGGCACTGGTCCTTTCAGCCCAAGAGACCATTTTTTGGCTATACTGCTTGTGTTCTATGAAATTAGTTTCTATGACGGCCCATCGCAGCTGCATTTGTCATCCAGCAATATTAGAGCCCACTCAGGAGGCAAGGCTGGCCCTGGGGGTGCTGCCTAGTGGGAGAGCTTTCCCAGCCCTTCTCCAGGGTGATTTTGTTTCCAGCTGATGTGTGCATGGACACTGGCCACAGATTGTGCAAGGCAGACCCATGGTGCCCACACTGGGTTGCATGGTAGAAAGCAATGCTTTGTGGTTGTGATGAGCAGGCTCACCTCCCCCTTCCCTTCACCCCTGAATCTGGCAAGATGAATGAAGTTTCATCCCATTGTGACGGGGGACATGCTGTGCCCCGGCAGCTCCACTGTGCTGGGCAGAGCCGTTTGGCTTGTTTGATCTATAGCTCTTTTATGTTTGCACTATTGTGCAGCAGTCATGGGTGTGGGCTTCACCCAGTAACCATCGCGTTGCAGCGAGTCTTGCCAGTGGGAGCTCTGGCTGCAAATCCCTTCTGAGATCCCTGCCTGTCTGTTCTCCTGCTGCTTGCCACTGCATGCAGGAGGGCCTGGCCCCCGGGCATGGGCTGCGGAAGATCAGGAGTAGCATGTGCTGACGGGACTTAAGACCCGTTAGCTTTTTATAAGCCTGATTCGGGCAATTAAGCCAGGTGGCCATGAGTAAAATCTTTTTTGTTTGTGTGCTGCATCTCTCTGCATCTGACCAGTGCCCTTCTGTGAAAGATGCAGCCTCCGTCCTGTGGCGGTGCGTCTGCAGCTGGCACTAAGGCACGGGGAGGATGGGTGCTGGGTGGCAGGCTGGAGCTGAGCACCCCAGGCAGCAAGCACTGGGCTGTTCTGGGATGCGCTAGCGCTGCCTCAGGGAAGGCTGTTTGGCATATGGCAGATCCTCATGATTTCTGTGCAGCTTTCTGACTGTGGTCTTGACTCTCCTCTCCTGTGTCACAACCCTGCAAGTGTCATTTGTGAATCCGACTTCCTTTTCTTCAGCCTATTTTGCCAGCTCATCTCTGAAGAGGATGATGACTAAGAACAGACATGAAAGAGTGTACTGGATCTTCCTTGACCCTGCAGTACCCTGGCCTGCTACATGTTAAAGAGACCTCCTATTTTCTGCCTGCTGTCTTCCACACAAGCAGCACCAGAGATGCTCAGGGCATCTAAGCTCCAGAGCTCAGCTTCTGGAGATGTTTGACAGCTGAACAGTTGCCTCCCCTTGTGAAACCCCCTGCCAGGCTGACTGTCAGAAGTTCTGCAGAGACTGGCTCTAGGTGGGCGTAATCTCTGTTTTGGAGGTTAATACAAGGGCCCTCTGGTAAAATCCCAGCTGCACTCAAAGGCTGGTAAAGTGAGGATTTACTGTGAGGCCTGGGTGGCCTGCATCCCTTTGAAAGCATGGCCCATGAAAGCCAAGCATGCGGGCAGGGAGCAGGGAAGGCTTAGGAAATGAAGGGTTTTTTCCTGGAAATCCATGTGCTGGAAAATGGTCTGGAGTCCTATAAGCAGAATTGTATGAATTCCTACCAGGATGCTGTGCCAGGAGGAGCTAATGCTTTTCCAGCGAAGGATCTTGGACCAGTAAGTGGGAACAGGGAAGGGATTCTTCCTCCATGAGCAGTTTTGGTGAGGCTGCGACTGACATAAAGGGTCCTGTTCTGGTGTCCACATCTTTGAAATAACTTTGATGAAAAATTGGAGAGGGCGCAGGAAAAAATTACAGACTGCTCTAAGGCTGGGAAAATGCCCTCCAGAGAGAAATTTAAAGGGCTTCATTTGATTAGTTTATCAAGGTGACTATTGAGAGGTTCTTCGAGTAGAATATGGGAAAATACACAGGGACTGTTCAGAATCCTGGACTAACAGCACAGCAGAACGAGAACCAGCGGCGCAGGGTTGTGGTCAGACTAATGAAAAACAGATACGAAGCGTGTCATTTCAACATCCATTGGAGGAGACTCCTAAGGGAAATCCTAAGTCCTCCTAAGTTTTTGGAGCTCCATCGTTTGAATGTTTCTGAACAAACCATGTGTTTCCCAGAAGCGAAGACTGAATCATGCACAAGCTACTGGGCTCAGTGCCAGGGGTGACTGGGTAAGGTGATGCATGGCCAGGCAGAATGGTCTAGTGAGCCTTTTCACAGCTCTAAGTCTATAACCCCAAACTCCTCTGCTTTTTCTGCCATGGGGGTAACCTAACCCCCATCCCAGGTACTTTCTATTTTGTTTTAACTGCTTTAGGTCAATAAGACACTGTCACAGGAATTCAGAGTGGTTATTTTTAACTTGTTGTCCCATGAATTCCCCTTCCTTTAGATATCTGGCTTGTGGTCTTATGGCCAACAGAGGCTTCATTAGTCCATTTCCCTTTTTTGAGAAGCTCTTAAGGAAGAAAAAGTCACCACGCAGGACACCACACAGTCACTCCTGATGCCAGTGATCTGTCTGAGTAGCTCTAACCAGCACTGAATGCCTTTTAAGTAGTGAAACATATTTGGTTTCTAGGGGTATGGAGTTTGCAGTTCTGGGGAAATGTTTACCAGGAAAGCATTTCACAACTTTCTGTAAATTACAGACAAGATCCTCAACTCTGCTCATTTCTTATTCATTGAGATGTTGTTTCTCTTTCCTTAATGCCCGTTCACACTGCGGCAACAGACGGGGGAGTAGCTTGGTAATTTCCTGTGACTATAACACAATTCAGAGTTTGCTAGTGGCTTCCCAGAGAAGCCACTTCCACCAGCCACTGCTCAATTTAAACATCCAGGGAACTAGCCTGAGTAGGCGGTGATTAACATTGTTTCTTAGATGTGGAGAAATTATTGTATACAAGCTGGTTACAGAAAATAACCTTATATCAAATGATAAAATTTTAATTACATAAAGTAGAAGGTTAAAAATGTTTACAATCATGATTCTTCATTTCAAGGACGGCAGTTTGAGAAATAAATTACAGAAACTAGCTAATGAAGTCACCTGATTTGAGAAGCGTGAGGACTTGGCATGGAATAAAGAGTGGCATGGAATTTTTTTGTTCACTTAGTACAAAAGCCATCTGAAACTTGTGTCCTGAATAATGTGTAAATATTTTAGGAGATGACTCCAGCCCGCAGTGGTTGTATAACTACGGTGAGTGATGCTGAGAATGAACAAAGAATCTGCTAGCAGTAGTAAAAGCAGTGGATCAGCAAAGGATGCTGTGGCTTGGAGGTGAAGATGCACGTGGAAAACCTGAGAATTGTTCCTAGTCGAGACCCTACAGAGGAAACTCTGATACTCCACAAAAGGGTCTTTAGTAGTATTTGAAGGGGATTGGGGGAACAACAGAGGGGAGGTGGCCCCTATGTAAAGATTAAAAATTAAAATTTAGGGGTGACACCACAACTGAACGAGTATCTGCCGCCATGTTGCTAGACATAGGAACAGAAGCAGAGGACCCAACAAAAAGCAAGTATAAGGACGGGCCACCCCATCCGGAATAAAGCTCGGAGATTAAGGTATTCAATGGCTTGGAGTGCACAACCTGAGAGCTAAAAAGCAACAGTCGGCTTGCAGGCCTGGTGTCCAGCTGGAGGTGGTGCCACACGAGAGACTAATAAACGTACCTCACTTTCGGTGGAGAAAAGGGACCTGGATATCTTTAGAAGAAGGAAGTTATAGAATAAGCAGGAAGAAGGATAAAATGGAATACATATTTGCTAAAATTTTTTTGCACTAAACTAATGTAGTATCTCTCTCGACAAAGGAAGTGTTCTGGGCTACTTTACCAGCATTTCAATAGTTATTTAATGTAATTTCAGGTATGAGTATTAATTAAAGTGAAGAGGATAAGGACTGTAAAGCAAAGATTCAATAAAACAGGGAAAAATAATAGGTTGTCTCAAGAAAAGAGGCACTGCGCAGTAAAGAAGATACTACTGAAATCCACTGAAGTGGGTTTTAGGACCCACTTTCATAAATATTGTCATTAGGGACCTTCACGAAGTGCAAGAATGTGCCAATGACATGAAGGTGGGAAACACTGCTGTTGCAGTTGAAAATCAAGCTATTGCAGCAGGGTTGCGAAGACTGTCTGTAGTAGCACAAAACCTTGTATTCCTGAATGCTGATGAGCTGCTAATGAGAACTCCTGGTATAAACTACTGTAGGAAAATGAAAAAGAGCAGGCAAACAGCCTGATTGTGTGCTTACTATAAGCAGTTTCACATGTAGCAGGAGAAGTATTTTCCATATAGGTTAAACGTGTAATTTAGTGTGTGTACGTTCAGAAAAGATTAATTAAAACTTGAAGAGGTGCAGAGGGTTAATGCAATCAGGAGAAGGGGCATTTATTTTCTGATAAGCTGAGCTCTTTTGGACTTCTATCTAACCTTTCAAAACACAGTTTGAGAAGGGATAGAGTTGCTGCCTATAAATACATCAGGGAATAAATACTACCAAAAGGGCAGCCTTCACATAGGAACAAATAAATACATTTTAATGGAAAAAAAAAAAAGAAGATTCATAAACACTGAGGTTTTATAATAAGCCCAGGAAAGCACAGGGCAGGAGGAGGACCCCTGCTTTCCACATATAGCTTGATAAAGTCGTGAGGGAGGCCACGTAGTTGCTTTTAACAAAGGGGGATCAGACTCAGTGCCCAGGCAAGTGCCGTCAGTCCTAATTTGCACATAGCTATAGGTAAAATCTTGTTCTGTTTGCTGTAATTAAAAAGATTGACTTATTCACTGCTTGAGAGAGATCGTGGCACAGCTCAGTGCTCTTGGAAATGTTTGCCAGCTCTGAGTCTCCACATTTTTTTCCTGCTGGGACAACGCTATAGCTGGTGTTTGCCAGCAGCAACTGGGGAGGTTGCTTGCCTACCTGGAACAGACTGACACAGGGATCCAGAGGCTGCTATGTAGACCTTGCCTGAAGTCAGACTTTCTAATTTCCAGAAGTTTTGATATTTTGAAACTCAGATTTGGAAGCAAATCTCTTAAAATAAAATTCAGTTTCTCATTACTCAAGATTATTTTTTTTAATTTTTACCAATAGGTAAAAATAGATGTGTAAATATTATACATTATAATTGCATATAGAAACACAAAAATGTGTATTTTAAAACCATCCCTACTAGAGCTGCTAGAATTCATAGCTCCAAAGCAGCTGCCGTACGACAGGGGTGGCCCTGTTCCAGGAGCTCCCAGGCCAACTGGCTCCTCTGGCTACCTGCTTCCTACAGTTTGGTTACAGAGAAGAGCAGACCAGGATCTGGCCAGACTGGGTCTAGAGCCCCATGACACAGGTGGTGGGGTTACTCTGAAGTTAGGAACTATTATCCTAGAAAATCAAGGGACAGCAACAAGCTAATTAACACTCTCGCTTAAAAATATTCCTTGCCATCCTACCCTTAGGCACTGCAAGTTGGTTATTTGCTGGAGATAAGCTATGCACTGTGGTGGTGGAGGGCTTGGGCGGCCGATGGTACCAGCACAACGAATGTACAGCTCTAGAGATGAAAACAAAAACAATTGATAGGAGACATTTTATGCAACTTTTGCAATTGCAAAGCAGAGTCTAATATCACCTTGAAGGAAATATTATTATTTAGGCAATTCTAACCAAATCTCAGTAACGAAATACAAACTGCAGGTGCCGGTGTCTGGGATTCACCTCGGTGAATGGCATAGATCAGCCTGGTTTCATTTGGAAGTCATCCAGGGAACTTCTAAATCATGAATAGGCACAACATCAGCACTGACGAACTAGTGCCCGCTGCTGTTACATTAAAAGTAACAGACAATAAGCCCACAGAAGAGCTCAGGAATTCATTAGTATATCCCATGGGAAGGGTTTACTGGTACAAATTTGAATCAGGCCCAGAGTCCCAAAGTACTTCTAGACGTCCAAGCCTTTCCTTAGCATGAGTTAATTTTCCTAGGAATGACGTCTTTTTCCTGAGTATAAACCCTTTTACAAGGTCATCCCTCCCCACAGCACTGGAGCTAAAACAAGACCAGCCAGTGATTCCAGATACACTCTAGCTCAGCCCAGTGCCTCTTGTGCTGCTGAGGACTGGAGAAGCTCCCTGGTACATCAGTGCTTTGTGCCTCAGGCTGGATCTGTGCTGAGCTGAGCAGAGGTTTGATGCTGTGCATTTCAAGACACCTCATAGCAAAGAAGGGCACAGACCAGCTGAACAGACCTCCTCTGACATTAAGTCTACCAGTGAAGCCCGAGGGATACCTTTTGGTGAGGACATGACATTGGTGTGAACCCTGTACAGGAGGACAAACACTGTGCTCTTCCACTTGGCCTGCAAGGCTTGTGGGATGGGGCTGTGATGCACAAGCCCCGGCGTTTCCAGAAGGCACATCCAAAGTGCCCTGATGATGTAGTCACCTTTCATTCTAACAGTGTCCCCAGCCACCAAGTATCATCTCTACAAAAAAGCTTACAAACTGTAAGAGATCAGAGGTGGAAAGAAGACACGTGTGATTACAGCTTCTGTGATGTGATATGCTCGGCCTCAAAGAGCAATGAAGAGGGAGGACAATGAAACCTAAGAAAGACAGGGCAGCAAAGGTGACAGCTCCACGATTACTCCATTTGCACAGAGTTGAAGCAGGGAATGCAGGGTAACCTCTCTGGGGGAGCAAACAGAAGGGATATGTTCAGGTGTGAGGTGGGAACCACATGGGGCTTGTCCTCAAAAAGGGATAGACTGAGCCTGTCCTTCCTCTGCCATATCCAGCTGCCTTCTTCCTTTTCATTCAGGATAAAGACCATTAATAAGATAAACCACAGGAACATGAGGAGGAAAGTGTTGGAATTGTGTTTTATGGTTTGTTTTCCCCCCACAGTCCTGTTTCCTTGAGCCTTGATAAATGAATATCTTCTTATCTGATGGTTCAATTTATCTGGTGTTGTATGGAACAAGGTGAATCAGGACAAAGTCCGCAGTTTGGGAGTGTATTGATCCTACCTGCAGGTCACCACTGGAGACAGGGCTCTCCGGAGAGGCCAGGTGTGAGGGAACATCTCTGGCACAGCGGAGGGCAGGAGCCCACGGTGCCAGGTTGCCAAGGGTCAGCAGCTTGTGTTCCCAGCTGCCAGCTTTTCGGGAGACGTTCCTTCTGCTTGGCTCAAAATCCAGCCCCAGCAGGATCTTCTGTACCACTTGACAGGTCTCAAGCCCTCTTGCAGTGATGGCAAGTCTGTGGATGCGGATGTATTCACATGGGCTACACTGAGCACATTCATAAAGGAAGGTGCTGGGATGACCAGTAATTTGGGCTGGAAAACAGCTGGGCAAAATGCTTTAGCAGAGGCATGTGGCCCATGGGGCATGGCACAGAGCTGGGACTCTGGCAGCGCCGCGGAGCAAGGAGTCTGTTAACTTGTCCGATATCTTCTTGTATGTGTACAAATTCCATGTTTGGGAAAAGGAGTTCCCCCATTCCCTTCTGCACCACATGAAAAAATATTTTGCTGGTTGGACTCAAACTTTCTGCTCGATGATTTCTGTTGATAGTGCCATAAATCCACTATCCCGAGGGCATAAGTGCTCGTTCCCTGCTCCCCGATCCTGTACAAGCCGGGATGCTGTAGGCACAGACTTCATGTCACCAGGCTGGGCAGCCATGCCTGCTTTGCTCCTTTCTTGCTTGGATACCACCCCTGCCCCCAAACAGCCCTGGGGCCCTGTGTGTGCTGTTTATGATTCTGACCCTTTTGTGATGGGAGGAAGAAAACCGTGAGCAGTAACCGAGAGGAGGTTTCGCCCAAGATTTATACAACAGCAGGACTGGGTTTTTTTGTTTTGTTCTTTGTTTCTTTCTTGATAATCCCTGATGCTTACTTCACTTTTTTCTTGGCAAGCAGTGAGCTGACATCACCATGACTCTCTGATCTCTTTTGCGAGTTGCATTAGCTAATTTAAGTCCACCCTCGTGCCGTGCATCCTTGATTACACCACCTGTGCATCACTTTGCATCTACCAACATGGACTGCAATGTGCTGTTGATGTGCCCAGTCACTCAGCACCATTATTGCCCCCTTGAACTCTTCAAGGCAGCTTCAGTCCTTTACTGCCCTAAATTAGTGATGCAGCTAATTCTGTCCCATCACTGCTCATGTGCTTTTTCAGACAATTTATGAAGATGCTGAAAAGCACAAGCACTGAAGAGCACAAGTCCTAGTGCAGCTCCCGAAGAAGGCATCTCTGGTACCTTCCTCCCCCCTTGAAAACTGACCTGCCATCCTACCTTCCATTGCCTGTCTGCTTAACCACGGAGACCGGCATCTTATAGCATGAGACGGAGTGAGGACATTTGGTGCAGGACCTTGTTCGAAGCTTTTTGGGGTCCAGGTACACTACGTACATACACCGAGCTGCACCCACACACTTCCCACCACCTCCGAGGAGCAGCAGAAAGGCAAGACTTCTGCCCGGAGTGGAGTTGTGTCATCCTCTAGCCTAAATAAAAAGAAACGCTTTTCTTAACCGTACATCACTAAGAAGAGGGGACACCCACCACTGAGGCGTCCCTCACCCATTGCTGATGAGAGGAGACATACACCGCTGAGGGGCCCTAACTGAGAGGGGACACCCACCGCTGAGGGGTCCGAGGAGCCGACGGGGCTCCCCCGCCCCCCGCGCAGGGGCCCCAGGCATGTGCCGGCGGGGAGCTGGGGTGGGGTAGGGGGCAGCCACCGGGGGTGTCCAGGGTTCGAGTCCCGCGTCCGGCGGCTCACCTGGCACGGCTTGGTCGGG
>NW_008795938.1:4041638-4042249 GCF_000699145.1 Aptenodytes forsteri
ACGGAGCCGCCGCCGGCCGTCCCGCACCCGCGCACTTGCTGGAGATGAGCCGCGCCGCGCTGCGGGTCTCCCTCCTGCTCCTGGCCGTCCTGGGCCACGCCGGCGCCGGCAGCGAGCACGACCAGGAGCACGGCGACGGGGACGCCCCGCACTCCCGGGAGAAAGGTGAGCAGGGGGTCCCCCGTGCGCGGGGCAGCCCGATGCATGGGGCACGCCGCTGCTGGGTTTGGGGTCCCCTATGCACGGGGCACCCTGCTGCACGGTGCACCCTGGTGCTGGGTTTGGGGTCCCTGGTGCCTGGGCACCCTGATGTATGGAGCACCCCGATACTTAGTTTGGGGTCCCTGAGGCATGGGGTGCCCTGAGGCACGGGGTTCCCCCCTTGCTGGGTTTGGGAATCCTTGATGTATGGGGCACCCCAATGCATGGGGTGCTGGATTTGGGATGCTTTGGGGGCGTCCCCAATGCTGGGGAGCTCTCCCCTTGCTTGGTTTGGGGGGGCTGCTGTACCTCCTGCTGCACCCTTGTTAGGGGCCCAGGTGTGCCCCAGTGTGGGGTGCCCCTGTGGAGCTGTGCCCCCCCAGCATCGCACAGCTGCGGGAGCTGCCCCC
>NW_008795938.1:4042601-4048305 GCF_000699145.1 Aptenodytes forsteri
GGCGGCTGGTAGGGGGGTAGCCAGGGCTGTGCAGCAAGCAGTGCCTTGCTGGGACCGCCCGGAGGGTTCAGCCCCGGACCCCGGCATGGCGGGACGGCAGCCGGTCCCCTTTGTCCTGCAGCATGGCCTCTTCCCAGCGGGGTCCTCTGTGCCTGGCCCTGCATCTATGTTGTCCCCCCACAACCCAGCAAGGACGGGGTCTGGCCCCGCTGCAGAGTTGGTGGGGGTCTGCCCCATGGCTGATGATGGAGAATGGGGGATGTGTCTGAACTCAGAGCTGGGTGGTGGTGTGTGCCCCCCCCACCCTGAGAGCTGTCTTGCTGGTGGGGTGGGGGCTTTCAGATTTCAGGGTCACTGTTTTGGGCGAAAAGTCCTGGGTCTTTGGTCTTGGTCCCTTTTCTGACTGGGGACTGTGGTGCTGCCAAGCGGTCAGCAGGGATTTTGGGGCAGTGCCATGCATTTGCTTTTGTGGGGCTGAGCGCTGTACTGGGATGTTCCTGTCCCTGGCTACGGTCCTCGTCCCAGCTTTGCCTGTGGGTTTGTTTCCCGGGCTCAGCCTCATAGCGTGTTCTTGTTTTTGCCTCTGGTAAAGAGTTGCCCTGACCTGTGCCAGAACAGCTGCCCTGTGGTACGGACCGGCAATTGTTTGGTAGCAGGAGCTGCTATTGTTATTGCAATGAATCACATTTCATATCAGAGCTGCTCTTGCCGGGCTGAGCACTGGCCAGAAATGGGGACACAGATGGTCCTTGCCACAGAGATGAAGTAACCCAGGCCACAGGTTGGGAGGGTGTCAGACATTCAGCATACCGGTGTTGTGCGCTGGCAGCAAGCTGCTGGGCACTGCATGGGGTTTGGGATGGGTGGGTGGGGAGATTGGGATGGAGATGAGAAAAGGAGGTGAGGAGTGGGAGGTGTCAGGGTAGGGAACAGGCAGCCTGGCCCATGCTGTACCGGTGTTAGAGGCTGAAGATCTGGTTGGAGTCCCGTGAGGGAGTAGGTCTCGGCTGGGACCCACCAAGGCTCCTGCCAGGCTCTAGAAGCTGCGTGTCTCGGCACCACTGCTGGGGGATGTGCTCGCTCCCTCTTCCTCGGGGCTTGTGCACAAGGTAGGGCTGGTGGCCTCTCAGCCCTGGACACTCAGCACAAGCTGGGGGGTTGTCACTGAGGCTTTGCCATGGGGTTGCTCTCTGAGGAGCCTCTGGCTTGCCCAGAAACCTAAGTCCTGATATGAGTGTCTGTGGGAAACAGTAACTCCCTTTCCCACTGCAGCCTGTTTCCTCTCTCCCTCCTGTTCAGACCTGTCCTGCTCTCCATGTCCTCTTGTTGCTCATTCCCTGATGCCCTTTTTCTCCAGCTGAGCCCACTTCTCCTTTTTAATACCCTTTATTCACCTCATTCCCCAGCTCCAAGCACTGATCTGTCCCCTGGGATTTCCCCATTTTTATCCCTTCTGCTGGGATGGCCCTTTCTCTGCAGTGCTCTGAGATTGTTTCCTCTTTTCCCTGGTACTTGCTGGGGCAATTGGGCTCACAGGGAGAGGGAATGTGCCCTGGAGTAAAGCCTGCCCTATGCCTTCCTCCAGCCAAACCCTTGCCCCTCTGGGGTGGAGCTGGCCCAGTCTTGGGCCCCACAGCCTGAGCGGTCCTCCCCCAGGAGCACAAAGAACAATCCCTGCTGCGACCTGTGCTACCAGTGGCAGATTAAAGGCTGATCCCAAAGGCTTGCAGTGGGTCAGAGTTTATAAACACAAAGGGGCTTTAATGCAGCCCGGCTTGGGAGGGATCAGTGCCCCCATGGGCAGCGCACGGGGTGGTGTCCTGGGCTGAAAGGACATGGGTCCTGCACGGGGTGTGTGTCTGGATGGAGAAACTAGGACTGTGCTGGCGGAGGTAGGGCTGGGACGGCATGGCCTTCCCATAGAGAGGTTCCTCGTGGGGCTTGGCAGAAGGATGCTCAGGTTGTGCACCCTGCTGCCCAGACCCCATGCCTGTGCCGTGCTTGCCACAGCCTGGGGAGCTGGCTGTGGGCAGCATGAATACAGTGGCAGAGCCCGGGTACCATGATCAGGTTATTGCTTTCAAGGGACATGGTGCTTGGATGTGTTTTGTAGGCTGGGACCTGGCTGCTGTGGCTGGTCCCTTCTTTGGGACCTGCACTCTGTGCATCTCTGCGTGTCCTGGTACCTCCTGGCTCACTGAGCATCAGGAATAACACCCCACTTTCCTTCTTCTCTGGGCCATGAGCTCCACTGGTCCCCCCACAGCCTGGGACCAATCTGCAGACAGGGGCTTCTTCCTTGGGGGCACAGCCTGGTGGTCCTGCCCTGGCATGCCCTGTGAACTGGCCTCACCCCACAGGGCTTTGACCTGGGTCTGGCCCAGGGTGGGAGAGGAGGCTCTGGCAGGATCCCAATCCTCCCTGTGGCTGAGCACAGGGCATCGTGTGCCCAGCCGATAAGAGAGCAGGATGTCTGAACTAGAAGCGAGCCCACTGCTCTGCCTGCCACACACAAGCCATCAAACTTCTGCTGGAGTTCAAGGCGAGCAGGCAGCACCGATGGCCGCGTTGCTGCCAGGCAGCATCCACACTGTGAACGGCACACGCGTTTCAGTGTTGTCAGGTGCCCTGCAGCAGCTTCCGGCTGTGTACCCCCTAAAATGTGAAAAGCTGAGGATGGAGGGGGCAGACATATAGGGCAGAGCCTCTGGTCTCCATCCTTATTGCCTGGCTCTGCCGAGGGGTGCCTCTTGCTCTGTGCAAATGTTCCTGAGTCCCTGCGGTGCATGGTCCATCCCTGTGTCCCAGTGGTGAGGTCTCCTGGGAGCAGCCTGCTGCATCGGTGCCTTTCCTATGTGGGATTAGCAGCAGCCCGCTGGCTCCTCACCCTGCCGAAAGCTGCTCCTACCCTTCCTCCCAGGCTGCAGGACATGCCGAGCAGCACGCTGGTAATGGCAGCGTCTGCCTGAACTCGGCAGGAAAGTGTTGTTGGATGGTGTTGGATGTCAAGGAGGGAAGGGAGCTGGCGCTTGCAGCAGCGCCAGTATCCCAAAATGGGAGGGCTGAGAGGGAGCGAGCAACAGGGTGAGAAAGCACGAAGGAAGGAGTGAGTGAAAGGGGGGAAACTCGGCTGGATCGCAGGCTGCTGGGGGAAGAGGGGCGGCGTTTAGTGCTCAGCTGGACCGGAGGGGCTCTGTGTGGCTGAGCATGGAGGCTTTCTCGCCTGCAAGGGCAGGCAGCTCCTGTTGGTACCCTACTACATTTTTGTGCTGGGACCCCTGCAAGGAGTCCTATTCTTGCATGTTATCTCCCAGCGTGCTCATCTCAGCAGCAAGATTGTTTCCCCCAACATTTTTGGGAGTGCTTTGCAGTCCCTGCTGGGGCTGTGGGTGCTCAGAGGTAGGGCAGGGCATGCAAAGAGCTGCAGCACCCACTGCCGAGGTGCAGCCACATCTGTTGTGGTGAGTAGCAGCAGTTCAGCAGAAAGGAGACCTGGCACCATGCAGCTTTCCGAGGGAGAAGACGTGCTCTGGTGGGGAGCGTGGGAGGCAGGCTGAAATTATGCAAATCGACATTTGGGCAGGGCAGTGGGTTAATGTTCATGGCAAAGGGCTGCGAGATTGCGAATGCCCCCATGTGGAAGGGACCCGAGTATTGCAGGGCTCCTCTGAGCCACACTGAGGCTGGGGCAGGTGCCGAGAGCCCGACCCAGCGCCTGGGCTGGGCTCTCCTTGATGCTCTCTTGCAGCGCTTGGTGCATGTGCCAAGGGGGCCCAACCCTGCACAGCTGGGCTTGCAAGATGCCTCCCCGAGTGGGTGGCCTGGCTGTGCCGTAGCTGCGCCCAGATCCACGGGATGGGGAAACACACCTGGGTGGCTTCAGTGCGTGGATAAGTGCTCGTGGGTCCTCTTGGCTCTGATGCCAAGAGGCCCCTGGGGAAGTCTGTTGTGTTGGGATGGATCGGACTGACTCCTGGGTGCAGCTGCAGCCCTTGGGGTGTTCAAAGCTGCTGAGCTGAGCTGGTGGGAGGCTGTGAGGAGGTTCCGGGGCGCCCTTGGCTATGGGAACAGACGGGCACGGGGGAATGTGGGAGCCTGGGGTGCATGGCATGGTGCTGACACAGCAGGGCAGGTGCCAGCACGGTGCTATTGCTCAATCTACAATATGATGTTTGAGTTGCTTTCTGTTAAGGCAGAGTCCCTGGAAGTGAGCAGAAAGCGGGGTGCCAGGGTGGGCCGTGCCAGTTGAGGCATGTGCAGCGAGCCAAGGCACCACGTGCCAACCCCAGGCTGCTGTGCCTTACCTGTGCCGGGACTGCCCCAACGTGAGTGCCCCTTGGGGGTCTCCCCATGCTGATAGGCACCCTCATGCTGCAGGAGGGGAATCCTCCCTAGGGAGCAGCAAACGTGGCTCTTGTGTGCAAGCTGTGACCACCTCATGCAGATAGTGCCAGGTGGGGCAGGAGAGTGGGGACAGGGTGGGGGAAGATATGGGGTGTTTTCAGAGGAGGGTTGGTGTACTCTGGATTTTGGTACATAATCAGTGTCTGGGGGGCAGGTAACCTTTGTGTGAGCAAGGTGGGCAGGATGAATCTCAGCTTGCTGCAGCATAGCTGGGTGCATCCCAGGGTAGTGCCATGCAAGCAGGCATGGACAGGGCACTGCAGCCTGTCCTGGGGCGCACATATTCCTGCCTGACACAGGCAGCCATGGCTTGCCCAGCCCTCTGCTTGCTGCCCCTTCTTCGTATGCCTTTGGGAGTAACGCATGTCTGGGCAAGTGACTCTGGAGCATCACTCCTGAGTATCAGAAGTGCTCCAGAGATGCATCACCAGTGATGCTGGAGGGAGCCCTGAGGGCTGTTCCCATCTCTGCAACTCTCGGTGTCCCTAAGCACCCTCCAGCCCTTCTCAGCCTGGTTTTGCCATGGCCATCCGCTCTCCAGGGCAGCAGCTGCACCAAAGGCTCCCAGCAGTGCCCATGCCTGGATCCTCGCTGAGAGGAGAGCGGGATCCTGCTGGGCTTGTGGCCTCGCATAGGACATCTGGGCCTGGGAAAGTGTGCCTCTTCCTTTCTCACCCCTGAGCTGGAATCCACTCCTATTAATAGCAAGTGGCTGTCGATAGCTGTTGTCAGCGGCAGGGATGGGGACCAGAGCAGTGCCTGCTGAGCCCCTCCTGCATCCCGGCCAGGCCAGCAGGCATTTGGCCCCGCCAAGGGACAGAGATGGTATCGGGGCTGGACTGCACCTGCTAAATACTCCTCCATGTCCTTGCACCCTGAGGAGCTGATGGAAGCAGGTGTAGATGCTGCCCCTTGCTGCTGGGTGCGTGCACCCCTTTGCCCCAAGCCTGTCCCAACCTGGCACCCGCTGCTCCTGCCCTCGTGGGCTGGCATGTGCCAACAGCCTGTCTGCAATGATGAGCATGCTGGTAAGGACAAGTCAGAGGAGAAGCCCATGAACTACCTGTCATGCCAGTCAGGGCAGGGGCATAATCCTTATGGGCCATGTTTCTCTGCTTGGGGCAAATCCAAGTCCCACATCCCTTTGCCTGGAGCTGGATGCATGCAGAAGGGCTAGTGATAGCCAAGGTGTTTGGTTGGGGCATCTGAGAAGAGGCTCTGGCGCACCTCTAAGGCAAGCTCCAGTGACATGCTGGGATCCCGGGCTTTACTGGCAGCTCTGGAGGAGAGTGATGGTGCG
>NW_008795938.1:4048674-4049704 GCF_000699145.1 Aptenodytes forsteri
ATGGTGCGACGGCCAGTGTGTGGAGCACTGCCATACCCTCAGGACCTGCCCCAGGAGGACTTTGCTCCCTCTAGATCTGCACACTGGAGACACCCCCAGCCGTGGGAGGCTCAGGGCACACCAGGGCACATCCTGCCCTGCCGTGGCCACTGTGTGCCCTGTGGGTGACACGGGACATGCAGAGGTCCTGGCACAGGCTCCCCCATCCTCCCTCCTGCTTTTCCTAGGGAAAGGGTTTGTGCATGGTAGCAGCTTATGCAGCTCTGTATGGGAATTTGAGTGGTCGGGTGAGTTGGGGCAGGGGGCTGCCAGGATGGGAGCTGGGGATTTGGTCTGGCACATTTTCCTGTGGCAGCCTGACCCCATGGTAGGGGCACTTGCTGATGAGGAAGACAAGGTTTTGGTGCTCGTTTGCTTCCTCTGCTGTAAGTCCCAGGGCTGCTTTCCCCGGTGGGAGGAGGGTGTCTGCGCAGTGCAATGCAGCTTGCTGCCCAAACTCATCATGGTGTGGGAGCTGCTCTTCCCCACACCCCCTCCAGTGCTTCAGCATCGCAGGAGTGCCACCAGGACAGCCGCTTCCCTGGCTGCTCTTGCTTACAGAGCCTGAGCAGGGAAGCTGCAGACCTGCCTTGTTAAGTGCTTTGTCTTGGGACAATGGGAGGTTTTGGCAGCATGCTCCAGAGTAGCTGCAAGAGTGCTGGTACAGCTGCTCAGTGATGGAAGCCAGTATCTCTGATTTTTCCATTGTAAGAATGATAACAAAGCATCAAGCCCTGGGGTTTTCCCTCTGGCTGAAAACTGCAGGAGGCCTGGCCCTGCTCAGAGGAGGCAGTGCCCTCTGGGAGCATCCCCCTCGCTGGGGCAGGGGGAGGAGTGGGAAAGCGAAGGCAGGGAGGGGGATTGAAGGCAGTGGGAGCCCAGAGACCTGCTGCTAGGGCTAGGAGCGCTGCCTGGCAGAGGTGTGTTTGCTGCCAACCTTTCCCTTCCATTCATGTGGGTTTTTTTCTCTTTTTTTTTTTTTTTTTTTTTT
>NW_008795938.1:4049822-4056760 GCF_000699145.1 Aptenodytes forsteri
CACAGTCACTGGAGCTATGAAGGTAAATACCCTGCAGTTACTCCTGCTTTTTTCCTACCACCCGTCAGACCCTGGGCCTGAGCCAGCTGTGGTTAATGATTACAGGGCTCCTGTGTGCACTCCATGGCTAACCCTTCCCTCCTGCCTGACCCTGACGCTTCAGTGGTGCCCGAACCTGGGCCCGGATGGGCTGAAGAGCCAGGGTTTGCTCTGATTCGAGCAGGAAGCAGCGGCTCCGCTGAGGGTTTCTGCAGCCCCCTGGGTGTGGGGGGATGTCCCTCCCTGAATGGGAGCTCCCCTGATCCTGTGCCAAGCAGGGAAGCAGGCTGGGCTCTCCAGGCTGGACTTGCAGCCCATGCTGGGACTTTGAGCTGCCCAGGGATTAGCTTGTGTCCTCACCTCTGTCCTCTGTCACCCTCCCTCCCCATCCTGCCTGGCCCTGCCCTCCCATCATGGCTTGCAGAGGCTTTTCCACAGCACCCGTGATGGGCATCACTGCAGTGCTAGCACAAACGCACCCCTTCCCGCTGCAGTCCCATCACTCTGCTTGGGACCAGGGACTTGGGACCTGATAATGCTCAGCTCCATCTTTACAGGGGTCCTGCGAGGGGTTGGGCTGAGGACAAGCCTGGGTTTCCACTGGCCCAAGACGTGCTAGAAGCAGGGGAGGTTTCTGGGGCACCAGCTGTGCTTATCCCAGCTATGGCACTGGGGAGAGGTGGCAGTTTAAGCAGCCACCCCAGCCATGTGAGCTGGCCCTTTGCGGGGCTGTACTGGTGCAGTTAACAGCTGGGAACCTGTCAGACCTGTGGCTGTGGTCTCATGTGATCCCAGTGGCACTGTGGTACCGCGCTCAAGTAGCAGCGCGGGCGAAGCGGTGGGTTGATAGCCTGGCCTTTGGCAGGTGTGCAAGGCAGCAAGCGTGTGATGAGTTGCAGAGCAGCAGCTCCGCAGCTTGCCAAGTCCACTTGTAAATGATCTTCTTGCGCTCTTCCCAAACACCCCAAAAATAGACTTTCCTGGCAGCTCACCACGCTCCGAGACCTTTTCTGACACAGCTGCGTGCAGTCACATGGTGGCACAGAGCTGCTCCCAAGCTAACTTGATGGAAACTGACCTTACATGCATGGCTTATTCCCTGGCCAGTGCTTGTCCCCTTCCCTACCATCCACCAAACCTCCTTTCTGGCGGGCTCCTTGCCCAGGCAATCTCACTGGAACTCCCTCCCTTCCTCCTTGTACCAGACCGGGAGCACTGGGGTGTGGACTACCCAGACTGCATGGGCACCATGCAGTCGCCCATCAACATCGACATGGCCAAGACCATCTTCAGCCCTGAGCTGCGGCCGATCCAGCTCTCTGGCTACAGCCTGCCCGCCAATGAGAAGCTCAAGCTGAGGAACAATGGGCACACAGGTGGGTGCAAAGGCACAGGCAGAGGCTGGAGCACAAGCGGAGCCCACTCAGCCTCTCCCGGCAGGACTGGGCTTCTCTGACACCCTTTCCCTGGCTTCTGGGAAGGGTATTCCCTTGCAGGCTGCAGTCATGTTGGCTTCAAGGCCAAAAGGGAAGCATTGGGCTGTTGAGCCTTTACAGGTCCATGTGCTTTCCTGGCTGGAGGGGAGAAACCAGGAGATGGAGAACTCGCCACTCACTGCCTCCAGGAATATGTTAAAACCCATGTTTCCTTTAAAAATGTGTCCCCGGTATTTCTGATGCAGGTTTGCAACCACTGGTTCCTCCCCTGCATTTCACTTTCAAAGGACTAGTCAGCCTCTGATGTGACTTAGCCTTTAAGGTACCTACCTCTCAGTCTTTTAGGACACAACATTGGCCAACTTCTTTAAGTCTGTGCTTCAGGATGCTATCTCAAGATCTTAAGAAATTTTTATAGGTCTTCCTATAAAATTGTTTCTCTTCTCCAATTTTAGAATGTTTTTTGGAAAGTCTGGACACAACTTGTTCACATTATTTTAGTATGAGTCTCGCCATGCCAGATATGGAGGAAAAACACATCTCCTTCCTGCTCACCACCCCACAGCTGGGGATGGTGGGTCCTGGTTGCTACCAGCTTTTTCTGGGAGCAAGCTGAGTGTTTTGTGCATGCTGGTGTCTGCCAGTCCCCGAGCTAAGAAAAGGTGGCAGAGAAAGGGACTTAAACTCGCTGACGGTGTGACAAGGCACCTCCTTGCCCTGGTAGCTAGCAAGATGGAGCTGACCTGTGTATACAGCAAACTCAACAGGTTGGACTCGCTGTGCGTGGTCAGATCAACCGCATGGTGCATACACAGAGCTTTATATTATGGCCTCCTGCCCTAGCGTGCCTGCAGAGTTAAACTAGTTGAGCTCAGTAGTTGCTATTTTAGACACCCTGGCATCTGGTGTTGCTTGGTGTTCAGAAAAGCAGTCAGAGCATTTTCATTGGGGGGGAAGTAGTTTCTCACATGCTTATAAGATGCCTTTTTTTATTCTGGCAACTACCAGTCTGTTTTATGAAAAGCCATAAATAAAAAGTTGCAAGTCCAGTAAGATATTTGTACAGTTACTCCTTTTTGTAATATAAAGTGTATATGCTGTATAAGCTTTTTTCAAGGGCCTGAAAATGACTCGGGTAGCTACTAGAAGGAAAGCAATGATTTAGATATACAAAAGAAATGTAAAAGCAGATAAATTCCCAGGGAGGGAGCAGTCTCCCACTTCCCGTATTTGAGTTTTGTATCTCTGAACCCAGTGGCAGGGAACACAGGAGAGGACAAATGACTCATCACAGCCCTGTTACGTGGTTAATCCTGAATCTGTGCCCTAGCTTGGTGATGTGACTAAGGGACACTTCACCTATAAAGAAGGAGGAAGGAAAAGAGTTGATATTAGAAACAAGGAAAAGGTGCTTAGAAGGATAGGACAGCCTTTCTCAGGGTCCAGGGATGCGGATAGGACAGCTTAGAAGGATAAGGACAGCCTTTCTCAGGGTCCAGGGATGCTCCTGATACTTTTGCCGCATGAGGTAACTCAGCATTTAGGTTTGCCACACTGCTGCATGAGTCCAAGATAGCTGGCTAAACCACATTAAAGTAAAAGGCAAAAACAAGTATGTATTTACTATACCTGAAGAGGCAAAATTTTAGCTCTAAATGCTTTCAAATGATTTAATGCTTCCGTGCCACCAGCTCCAGTGCTGTCAGATGCTCACAGGCTGCTTTATTTGAAAGGTCCCAGCTCGCCAAGTGCTGCAGCTCTCTCTGTCCAACTGCCCTGCTCTCATAGCTATTCACCACTCTGCCAGTATCTTTCTCCATTAATTTTGTCCATGGTCACTTTATATTATTCTCACTTAATGAATAAATCGTTGGATAACATTTGGCTTGGAGCTGGCCCCTGGGAGTCTCTGCAGAGGGGCTCTTCACTCTCCAGCATTTTCATAGCAGCTGTTTTTGAAGCTGATGTATTTACTGGGGTGTCCTACAACCTGAAATCGAAAGTTGAACCCTGCCACATTGGCACAGCTCTGGGTATTGACTTGCCCATAGCCTCATGAAAGATGGAAAGCAAGTTTGTTTGTTGTCACTAATTTCCACAAGCCCAGGGTGACTCTTTCCCTTGAGACATCTCCTCTGCATACCTGTGGGATGGACTGGGCTTTGTGTTTTACTGACCGACCTCTTCCTTCTGCCTCTGCAGTTCTCCTTGAGCTGCCCGAGTCACTGGCCATCACTGGCGGCTATGCCCAGCAGTACCGAGCTGTGCAGCTGCACCTGCACTGGGGCTCCCTGTCAGGACCCGGCTCGGAGCACATCATCAATGGGCGCCGCTTTGCTGCGGAGGTAAGGAGCCCTCGTGGCGGTGGGTGCATCCTCTCCTCTCCTGGTGCTGGGCAGGGAAGGTGCTGAAGTGCTGTATTGCTCCTAGCCCATGGACCTGGCTGTCACTGGATGAATGCTGTAACCCCTGGCAGGATCCAGGCTCCCCAGGCAGCTCTGCAGCAGCAGCGTTCAGTGTGGGAGGCCACGCTTTGCTGTTGAGCCAGACTTACGCTGCAGCCTGCAGTGCAGAGGCGAGGAGGAGACCACCCTCCAGGACGTTCTGCCCGCAGGTGGGCTGGGGCCGGCCACGTGTAAGCGGTGCAGCCTGTCCCCACGCTGCAGCCTGGTCCTGGGCTGATGGAGCAGGAGCTGTGGCGGTCCCCGGTCTGGGGGAGCCAGCTCCCCGGGTGGCTGTAAGCAGCCTGCTTTGGGAGCTGCAGGGACTGTTTACTCTGTACACACTGTACTCCTGCTCTGCCAGCTCCCATCTGGTTTTATCCCTCCTTCTCTAGCTGCTGTCCTCAAACTGAGCCCGGCTCTGCAGTACGACCCCCCCGGTATCTAGGGTAGAGTGCTGGTTTGCTGTCCCTGACTGGGGAAGTTCTGCAGGCAGACCTTCACGCTTGCTACTTTGCAGCAGCACATTTTCTTGGTCCCACCAGCATATTCCCCTTCTAGGAGGGGTGCTCATCACGGGTGCATGTCTCTCCCAGCCCTTGCTCTGGCAGGCTGGAGCCCTGTGGGGGTGAGCACCTCCCAGAGGTGCCCATCCTGCATCAGGATTGCATGTTTCCCTTCCAGATCCACGTGGTCCACTACAACACCAAGTATGACAGCTTTAAGGAGGCAATGGTCCACCCAGATGGCCTGGCCGTACTGGGAGCCTTCCTGGAGGTAAGTCCCATAGATCAGCCCTGGGCGAGAAGGGGTAGGAGCAGGGGGAGGGTGCGACTGGGGTGGGCAGAGTCAGGCACAGTTTTGGGGACCGGCAAAGGTGCAAATGCTCCTGGGAAGAAGGGGAGAGAGAGGGCAGTCCAGAGGGCAGAGCAGCCCTGATAGGAGGAAGGGGTCGCTGGGATAGGGTGCCTCTCACAGGGAGTGATACCTCCCTGCTGGCCCTGCCATCACTGGCTGGTGTCCATTTGGCCCTTGTCCTCGTCATTACTGTGGGGTCTCTGTGTTGCAGGTTGGGCCAAGGGAGAACCCATACTATCAGGAAATACTTGAGCATCTGTACAAAATCCAAAGAGAAGGTAAGGCCCTGTCCCACCTAGTATTTGTCTCAGGGGCTGCAGCCCAGCAGAGAAACCTGCTGCACAGCAGAGAGAGGCTGCAGCAGGCATTTGCCGTATGTATGTGAGAAGGGGAGCATTGCACAGCTTGTACAGAAACAGCTCTCCAAGGTGCCCTCTGCTCGCACGTGCTTTCCCCTGCCTCCAGGGCAAACCCACTGCTCTTTCTCCAGTGCACCAGTGGCAGCAGTGTGGACCCTGACACGTGCAGTGCCAGGCTGCCCACGATCTCCATGCTGGTCCTGCCTATTGTCCTCCAAGGGGTTGCCCCGGTCTCACTCCCATGGTGTTTATTCTCCCAGGCGAGGAAGTCTTGGTGCCAGGATTCAACATTGCAGGTCTGCTGCCTGCCAACCTGAAACTCTACTTCCACTACAATGGCTCTCTGACCACCCCTCCCTGCTACCAGACGGTGAAGTGGACAGTCTTCAACCAGACTATGCTGCTCTCTCATGACCAGGTCCGTCAGGGCAATGAGCTCCATGCTGGGTCTTGCCCAGCCTCTCCCAGCAAGCGTGCACTATCCATGCCAGTCCCCTGGGGCTCGCCTGGCTCCTGAAGGTGGGATGCACCCTGCTCTGCTCATGCCGTTCTCCTTCCAGATGTCAATGCTGATGATGAGCCTCAGAAACGATGACGGCAAACCTCTGCAGAACAATTACCGGCTGGTGCAGGACCTGCACAGGCGACGGGTGCTGGCAAGTTTCCAGACCACCCTCTTTTCGGCGAAGCGGCTGCCTTCTGGTAAGGAGTGCGTGAGTGTGCTCAGGCTGCACCCAGCTGCAGGGATGCAGAGACGGGGTGAGGAGCAGGAGTCAAGGCTTCGTGTCTCTTACAGAAATGCAGCATTTGCATGGGTTAGCCCTGCCCAGCAGGTGACTTACAGCAGCGCTGGTCTTGGGGTCCTGCTCTCCCCCATTTCTGCGCTTCTCGCACCCTGCCTGGGGAAGACCGGTTTCTAGGAACTATTTTATCCTTGGTCTCACAGAAATAACAGTAGCGGGACTAGGGGATGTATGGTCAAGGGCAAACTGCCAGGTCCTAGCATCCCAGCTAGCTTCTTCATCCCCAAACACAATAGCTAAATTCAGTAGTAGGAGCTGCAGAGGTACAGGCTTGCAGCAAGCACCCCACTGCCATACCCTGTGGGAAGGGCAGTTCAGGGGACCCCTGCCTGAGGCATCCCTGTCTGCCCATCCTCAGCTCATCCTCGAAGGCCTTTCTTGCGTTGGTGGTTTCCAGCAATGAGTAGAAATTCCTGTTAATCCTCAGGTGTGACTATCGCTCTGCATCACTGAATTCTTGCCTGTTGCTGCTCTTTGCAGTCGCTGGGTTTTTTTTCTGTCCAATATCCTGTTCTTTTCTGTTTTGATGGCATTTCCTACACCTTGTGTCAAGGTGACTAATAGAAACAGCACACAGGCTTGGTCCCAGGCCCTTGGGCAATGCCTCAGTAACCACACACCGCAGTGCAAGGCACTTCCCTTCACCGGCCCACCTGCAGCCAGCTCACTAATGGCTGCAGGCTTTTAATCACTGTGGTCTTCAGCCTGGCTAGCAGTTTCCCATGTGGCACCGCATCAAATGCTTCACTGAAGTCAGGAGAGATAAAATCTACCGCATTTTCTTTGTCTAGAATATCGCTTATCAGAGAAGGATATCGGGTTAGGCTGGCATGCTCTATCTTTGGTAAACCTGTTAGATACTTTATCATATTTTCCATTTACCTCCAAGCCTTTCTTTTACCACTTTCTTGCAGAAGCTGTTCCAAAGCCTCCAGCCACCGAGGCTGGGGCAAGGGGGGAGTTGCCCAGCTCACCTCTCTCTTTTTTTTTTTTTTTTTTTTT